>NW_025110210.1:127652-224906 GCF_011392965.1 Frieseomelitta varia | reverse complement strand
AAAAAAAAAAAAAGAAAAAGAAAAATAAAAGAGAGTGAGAGAGAGAGAGAGAGAGAGAAAGAGAGAGAGAAAAGAGAAGGAAACGTAAAGAATGAAGAATCAATATATTAAAATCGTTCTACACGATCCGTACTAGTGTCGGCGATTATTAGAGTCAGAATCAAATTCATCGATATGCAAGTATGTATGTATCTCTTCGGTTACCGGTTAAGTGTGAAAGGCAGGCGTGGGAATAACGTGATCGAATAAATCATCACTGTTCGATCGCGACCGCTTTGTATCGTTACACTTCGCAATTGTATTTGCCAGCGATTCGAAGGTTTCGCCCGAACCCTCTTGCACGACAATTCATTACCAGGGATCGAAAACAGAGTTGAGAAACTTTTAACTAGGTTCTAGCTGATCGTAGAACTTATTCGGAGGATGTTCTCACATTGCAAGCCCTAATAAAGAACAGATAAGCAAATCTTGTTTAAAACGAATGAATAGAACTTGTAAAGTACAAAAATAAGAATTTCTCTTTCTGTCCGAGGGACAGATAATTTGCTTATCAATATTAAAAAATGTTTTCAATATCAATACTGTACACTATTCGATGAACAGCACTCGAATGTAAAAATGAATTTTTAATTAAACATTCTAAAATGACTTGTTGTCGTGGAACTTTCATTGCACAGATTTTCTTGAAACATTTATTCCATGAAAACACTATTCCTAATGTCGCTGGATGCAGTAATTTCTTTCTATAAAAATTCCACAAAAACAGATATTCTCTTTTTACAAAACAGGTAAATTCAAACAGAATTCTTTCAGAAACAGAAAGAAACCTGTCAATTTCGATTCCTGCTTATTACCTGAACATTGAGTTGCATAATTTTACGTAAAATAGGCGAACCAGAGGAATTTAATTGTAAAATGATATCTCACGTATTTTATTACTATCTGTTACTATTACAGATGCCAGAGACATTTTTGGGGGAAAATTAAAATTGCAAACTGATTTGTGAAATTTCGTTAATAATAGCCTCAACATTGCAAGAGAGTCCTGACAAGTATTCTTCGACCAATCTAACAAATGCGCAATACATCAATTATAGTCGAGACTGTCCGTCGTTTTACACAATTCTTACACGACAAGTTTCCAATTTCACCAAACAATTTCACGAAAATCAACGCCTTTTTTTCTGCAATCAAAAAATAGTAATTTCTTCTCAAGTAAATCGGTTTTTCTACAATGGAAAAAGAAAACAACAACAATCTCTTGATCATCACTTTTCATCCGCTGACAAGTAATTATGTTTCATCGCACTTACATTTACATTCGTAGTGCTAACGTTGCCTCTAAATGTTGCTAGCTAGTGGATCATGAGCGTACCGATCTATCCGCGGCTTCTCGATCACCATCAATCCGCCATTAACGTGAACAAAGGAACTAATTCGTAAGACGCACGAAACGTATTCATATATATATATTCACCCTTTGGATCAAGCGATTCGTCGAACGTTACCGCGCAAAACTGAAAACTTTCATTTAGCAGTGTTATCCGTTTTTTACACGTGTATTTCATCCGCCGTGAACGATAGCATAGGAACGGATCTGGAGGTTACTTTTTGAGAGTCGATTCAGCCGTTTGCAAACGAAATCGTCGAATACGAGATTGTCGTACCAGCGAGATACGAGCTTGACGGTAGGACTGGCTAGGCAACACCTCCAACGCTTTAACTATCGATAACTTATTTGTTAAGAATGCTACATTGTTCTTCTTTCTTTCTTTCTTTTTTTTTTTTTTTTTTTTTTTTTTTTTTTTTCGTGGCGCTGCGAGTATCGTAGGTCCACGTGATCCTTATTTCGTAAGTGTTAGTCGAGGAGGATGCTAAAATAGTTGGGTCGAGCTTTGACAGTATAGTTGTAGCATCTGTGATTGTGCAATTACGAGAATGGTTCTTTCTTTCCGAATCAGAGACAAAGTCTCCGTGAAAAATCAGAGCTCGAAATTCCACGTACTTGGAGAGTTTTACATTTTCATTGACACAGAATTTTCATTGACACAGAGTCTTTGCGAAAGTTTGAGATTCTTCGTGTACATATGTTTAGAAAGGTTTCAGGTTTTATCGGCATTTTCATTGAACGGATGGAACGTTTCCACCTTCGCTGGCTTGTTATTAGCTCGACATACATCATTGACAGAGTATCTTCAATGCCACGTTCGTTTCCTCGCGCATTTTTCCAACGACAGTGCCTGCAGATCTCGTGTAACATTAATTAGACGAGAGTTATATCTTGTTATAGAATGTAAGTGTTATCTATGATCGCTAAATACATCAGTACGTATGTTAGAAGCAACATTATCCATTCTTATGGTATTTATAGCATTTTCAAGTATAAGACGTAGAAACAGCTAGATACTTGTTATAAATTTACTAACTCGTTTCATAATTTTTGTTTTTATAATGTAAATTTATCATTTATGTTACAATTTCTGATTGTTGTACGTGTAGTTTAACATTGGAACAATTAAATTGGTAAATATGACGGATTTCAGAGTTTCCATTTATTTCAATTATTATCATTTAAATTATAATGATTTTTGTAGAATATTGTTCTAGTGTTAGATGCTTAAACGTGTTAGATGTTTCACGTGTTTTTAATAATTTGACGATCAAATGAAATGTAACTAAAAATTGAAAGATTTGAGTGAAATTTAATTAGAAGTTTAATTATAAACGTCATACACGTATATATTAATTACATAATGTAATACATAAAATGTTATTATTTATTACTGTTGAGTTTTTATTGTAAGAATGATAAAACTGCCATATGTCAAAGATTAGATGATATCGAGTAGATGTTGATGCTTGTGTTTTAATCATAAGAGATCTTTAAAAATATGCTGTTGATTTTGTACTGTGAGAACAAAAATTAAAAAAAGATAAAACAGTGTACAGATACGAAAATTTGTACAGTATGTACGTATGAACGTGTGTATTTTAATAAGTAACAAAATTTATCATAATACTCAGATCCTCCAATTTTGCTAGAATCTTGCAAGATGTTAAAAATGAGTGAGTCGTCTTGATTCAATGGCCAGCAGTGGTATATGTGTTACACAATTTTCAAAAGTTCATTGGAACAGTGTGAAACCGTACATATTTCTTTGCCACAAAATCATTAAATCAACACATTTGGATTTCAACGTGGTTCTACTTTATGTTGCAGATCGAATTACATCGAATCACTTAAATACTTAATTCTTTGACTATTTTAATCTGTATCTAAACTAATGTTCAAGTTTTTTTTTCAAGGATACTGATATCGCAAGTACGCATTACGCTCCTAGCATTTTTTAACATCATCATGGGACATTGTCGCACATAAAAAAAAAAAAAAAAAAACGAGAAGAATCCCTTTCTCGTAATTGCAAACACAGAATGCACACTTCTTATCCAGAGGTGTCGTCGTACACTCTCAAAGTTCGTCACCTGATTTCGGAAGTAGACTGTATATATCCGTATGAAAATAAACATCGTGCAATTTCTGAAATTGCAGACGATTCGTGTAGAAGGTACGATTCTGTGTGTTTTTTTTCTCTTTTTCTTCTTTTTTCCTTTTTTTTTTCTTTTTTTTTTTTTTCTTTAACGCGAAACAGAGCAATGCCATCGAAGGATCGCCGAGCCAGCTGAGCGTCACGCAGATTTCCCGATACGTACAGTCACATTCTCCTCTGTGTATCGCTCCTCCATGTATTTAAGGACGTAGGCGTTTTATAATCATCGTTATTATAAAAAATAGTATCAATAGTAGTGTACGTAAAATACGAAAATACTTGGAAATACCAACAACACTGTACAACGTACCGTTCGGGACGGGCCCGAACACGTTCGAATATATTTAAAAGTATTAACAGTATCATTTACACGTGACATTCCAAATATATCAAAATAGCTGGAGTAACATTTATCAATAAAATCTGAAGCCTTCGAGTAAGTTCGAAAAACACTGTGGCAACGTCGATATGAACGATGCTCGAAATACAGCGATTGGTATGTACAATTGAAACGAGCATGTACACGATCGAGAACGTTTATCGACAATTAATATCGAATAATAATGGATCCAACGATAGATAGATAGATAGATAGATAGATAGATAGAGAGAGAGAGAGAGACTCTTTTTTTCTTTTTTTTTTTAAAACAGCAAGAAGCCTGTTTTTCTTTGACTGTGCGTACACGAAACGTATCTCACGAGACGGTGAAACTCTCCGATGAGACAAGTGTAAGATACATAATATCTCTCTCTGACGAAAGGGCAACGAATAAGAACGAAGGTAACGGCGGTGTATATAGTAACAATATAGCAACGATATACATTACTTACAATAATATTACACGATAAGTTACATTATGTACATAGAGACAGCAGATAGACGTTTAGTTTCCACGTGTATGATATATATCATATATGTATATGCTACTTATATAAATATCATATCGTTACGATATAGATCGTTAACTTACAAGACGCTTAGAGTCACGCTTACAGTACGTATACAGTCGCTCCTCCTTTAATTAAAATTCGTATGCCCCCTTTGTTACTCATGCATTCTTCTCTCTTTTCATTTTCTTACAATTATTATATCCCTCAGCTTTCGTCGCTGTACGCATCTCCTGTATGCACACACGTTTTCTTTTTTTTGTTTTTTTTTTATCTCTAACGATTTCTCCGACTTGTTACATCTTACTTTCTAAGGGACTTCAATCCGGCATCGGTTACGAGCCTACGGTAGATATGAATAAAGTAATTCCTCGTTTAACGGCCGTCTGTACAATTGTATTTCGCATACGTTTTCGTTACATCTAGATCCTGTCGTCGCCACGTATAAAAACCTTACGAAAATAGTTGCTCTATCATAAAATCCTGCAGCTCTTCTTCTTCTTCTTTTTTTTTTCTTTTTTTTTAAGACGTTACCATTTAACATCGGTATTACAAAGGATCAAGGTTATAATTCTCATTGGTAGCGTTTAGGCCAGGACTCTACGGGCGCTTTAGCACGTTCGTAGCACGTCGCATTTCCTCCGTCGAAATAGGAACCGTGTATTTCAATGTACAGCTGAAAGAGAAAGAGAAAGAGAGAGAGAAAGAGAGAGACTACAGAAAATAAAACACATTTACGTTTAGTATATGTCTGTCATCGAACTGATTCCTACCGAATACGGCGTTTTTATACGCAGAATTTTTGTAGAACGCTCGTAATGCCACGTTCACACTGGGCGAAACTGCTCGGTAACAGAAACAGCAGTGGCGTTCACGCTTGGTACTTGCGGGCACAATGTTACAAAGTAAGGCCCTCGAATGCGTCCACGTTCCACGCTTCGAACAAATTCATTTTTCATGTAACATTGTTCGCTTGCTGCAAGCGAGCTCGCCAGTTCGCTAAAGTGTTCCACACTACCGTTGGCGAACAATTCGCAGCGTGAACGCGTCATAAGTCCAGCCAGGATCTTAAGTCAAACGGAGAGAAAAGCGACGTGATACACGCGGCTGATAGAAACGCCTGGCGAAGTCCCGAAGGCCTCAAAGTGCACGTGAAATCTGCATGCTGCTTTTCTTTTCTCTTTTTACTCGAGTTTCTTTGTCCCTTTCTTTCGTTGATCGTCGGAAGTTTCCTTTTTCCTTTTTCCTTTCAACTGGACTCTGGATGGATCACGTACGATTTTCATCCTCCTGTTTTCTCGCGCGTGTCGGATTCTTCTTCGTAGCTGGACGACGCGACGGAGACCTCCTCTGGTATCGAGAGGAAGGATCCGCGCTCTACGTGAATGCCCGGTGGAGAGTGTTGAAACAACAACGGAACGCTTGGTAGTCGTTGAACAACGAACAAGGGGAACAAATGTTCTTCGAACACGAATGTCGACACGTTGACTGCTACGACGGTCGCTGGATGGTCATTTCTATTTCTATAAATATTTTAGAACTGTTAAACCGAGACGCCGTTGTTATCAACGGAGAGAGAGTAATTGAAATGAGAATTTTTAGATAGTACCGTGTATGACGGGAGATTACGCTTTATCGTAATGTAACATCTTACAGACAAAAACGTGTGAGTTTCGCGTTTCGGCAGTCAATGTTTTTATAATCGTCTTTGAAATTCTTCTCCGGTTGAACAAACGATGCAATTGAATTGCGAATTCTGTGTTTAAACATTGGAAATCAGTGATTTTATTCGACGTCAATTGTCGTGCAAATTGCAATCAAACAGGTGGCAGGGATACAGGCATTTTAAATAACGTGCAATTTGAGTAATCACGTAACGCGATAACAAATGAAAATTTCACAACTGTAACGTGAATCATTCGTGTGTCAGAAAGTTGTTTCCGCGCCGACGAGTTGGAGCGAAACATGATTAGCGGACAAGTATGCGTGTATGGAGTGTTCTTTAGGCTAAACTCCGTCAATATGTTCTTTTCCGAGCATAAGGAAAAAGATATTATATGAACACAGGTTGCTGAAACAACATGTTACAACAAAAAGAAAAAAAAAATATGGAGAACAAAGGGAAGAATATTTTGTTCTTCGGAAAAAAAAGAAACAATAAAAATCAACTCTATTATACAATAAAATTCAACCAAATTCAAGTTTCAAAGTAAATTGAATCCTTACTGTCAGTCTTGTATCGACAGGAACGATCAACATTTTTAAACAAAGTATCAACACCCATGTGATATACATTGATTGTCAACTCTCAATTATGTCATCGTTCCCTTTGTATCCCTTATTTTTCTTATAACTTTCTAATAAACCTTCAATTAACCTACCGGCGTCATTCTCTTTCTCTACTCATACTGGCGAAGTTCAGCAAGAAATGAAACTGCAATCACACCCCGTGTAATATCTCGTTATGATTGAAGAGATCAAGCTCCAAAAAAAGAAAAAAAAAAAAAACGAACACGTGCTCACGAAAAATCATCCAAATCGATCGACTCACTTTTACCACGACGTATTGTGGAGTCAATCACTGTGTGATTCAAATCCCCCCCCCCCCCAAAAAAAAAGAAAAAGAAAGAAAGAAATTGGCCACGAGTAGGTAGCATGATCTCTGAATTAGCTCGCGACAGGAGCTGCTCCCCTGGATCGTAAAAGATCGTTATTGTCGCCAGTGACCGCGTTAATTCGTCGCGCGCGTCGAATTGATTGAGATTAATTCGAGACAAAACGGCAAAGTCGGCCGCTTCCGCCTTTCTCCGGGTCGGCGTAGACACACACACACACACACCGAAGAAACGAGTGCGAGCGACTGCGCTTCAGAAATGTGCGAGTGTGTGAGTGGGGGAGGGTAGGTCAGAGGAGCCGGAAGCAGCCAGGCAACGTTGATAACGCGGCAAAGACGAAAGAGTTGTCAATTCGTACGATTAAAATTGTTCGATCGTTTCGATCGATAAACATACTACGTATGCAACTGCAGAAACCATTGTGCGCACACTGTTCGACGTGATGATGATGCGCACTCTTAAATGTGTGTTTTACTTGCGTAGTGTACTTATAACACCATAAGAAGTCCCTCCCCCCCCTCCAAAAAAAACGACTAGATCGTCTAACGATCCGATAAGAAAATATATGTACATATATATGTATATATATAATGTTTATATATATATATATATATATATATATATATATATATATATATATATATGTATTAAATCTGTAATGGTGATTTAAAATTTTTTATTCTGTATCAGTCGAAATTTTAAATTTATAAATATATTATTTTTGTATATTGGTATTGAATTATATATGTAAATTTAGTTATTTTATTAATTTTAAATAATATATATATATTTAGTTGTTTATTTTATTATATATATACATATATGTGTGTGTGTTAGATTCTTTCAAATCGAATTAAATAGTTACAATTGGCTAAACAACAAGTGAAAGAAATTCCGACCACAGGGCTAAAAAAGATCTCTAGCGCCACCATATCAAGAACAGACGTGTAACATGTAAAAAAATGATGCATATATTATTCGTGAATCACATCATTTATAAAAATGTTTGAGTCAAGAATTTTTTTTACACTTTTTATCTTTTTTTTTTCACTTTTTTACCAATTTTCGCTGTGAAAATTTAGGAAGAAAGGATTTAGTACTACAGAAAGATCGATAGAGTATTGGCAAATGTTTGACAAATTCTTCGTCAAAGTGGTAATCTTAAAATGCCATAACACTTTGGCTGATGACGCTTTAGAGGAGGTCGTTGGCCAGAGGAATTTAATACGACTCGTGGTTATCGAGGAAATTCGTGGTTTGAACTAAAAGGCAAAGGGAGTAGTTCTAGAAAAATGTGAAACGAGAAAACAGAGGGTTGACGAGAGAAGGATAAAAATTTAATTTCGATGATTCGAAAGTACAGTGAGTGAGAGAGAGAGAGAGAGAGAGAGAGAGGAAAAATAAAAAAGTAGAGAAGGAGAGGAAAATAAACAACCTTTTCGCCAATTTATTATTTCAAACTGATTCAAATGAATTTCGTATATCTGATTATTTATCATTTGACTTTAACATTGAAATATCATTTTATTTTAGGGAAATTGTTAAGAGAATGTCGAGTACAATTTTCAAAATCTTCCTTGTGCGAAAGTAGAATTGGAATCGACTATTTAAATTTAAATGGACGAAAAAAAGTAGAAAGAATTAAAATTAAATAATTTGGCAACTTTAAAATCTAGAAAATTTTGCGGAACGAAGAGAAAAGAACCTCAAGATGATCGAGAGATTTCTTCGAGCACTTAAATCGAGACATATTCCACTCAATTCGTTACAAAATAAAGAGTATACAATACTTAATGGCCAGTGCAACGTTGAATACAATATTCTGATTTATTTTTTCAAAGGAGAAGAAAAGGATGAAATCGAACGAAGGATTCTAATGACATTAGCGAAATTCAACGATTATAATTTGGTCGCTTCGGCCAGGTATCGCGTCATGAATCACCGTGAATTACGAGCATCCATGATTATGGTGGTTTCTCTGAACCCGGTGTTGTATGCGGTTACATTGTAATCCCATTATCAGTTCAATTAAATTCACTGTGATACAAATTGCAACCGACTGCTCGTCCAACTTCTCATTTTCGCGCAAGAAAATTTAACGTACGTTTTTCACTGCTCGTTCTGTTAATTAATTTCTTTCCGCTTTGTCCTCGTTACCAATTATACGCGACCCGGAATTTTAGTGACTGATATTTGTCCGATATTTATTTAATCTCTTCGTCCTTTTTTGTTCTTTATATTATAATGACTGATAAAATGTACAAGCGACTACATAAAGAAGTAATTGGAAAATTGTTAACAAAGGGAAAAAAGAGAACGTAAAGAAAATTACACTTTGGACAGGTGTAACAATAGTTATCGACAAAGTAACATCACTGCTCTTTCCCTCGATTCACCTCCCATCTTCGAGTGGTTCTTCTATTTGTCCAAGTAATTAATTCCTCGTCGGATCGACTCATTAAATTGGAAAAATCGCAGTAATTTAGAGTTTATTATGACCGAGGGCAATTAAAGTTCGCAGCACTTTGAGTTCAACTCGATGCTAATGTAATTTGCAATCGAATAAAGTCAAAACGGTGTATTTCACGATGAGAAGTTTTCACCCCGATGTGAAACGTGGCCTCGAGTAACTCGATGGAGCGACTTTCTTTTTGAAATCGTATAAAAATCAATAAATTGTATTTCCGGCCGATGAAAAGTTGTAGGATTCGATGGAAAGTTTAGGATCCAACAGAATTCGATAAAAATCGTTTTCACGACGGGATAACGCAGCAACTGTGTAACTTTTAAAGACCGAAGTGTCTTTGCAATCAGAATTTTTCAATTTTCGTTTTAACACAGAACTAACGGTGAAAACTCTTCTTCCAACCTTCCAATTTTCCGATATTACACGCGCGACAGACGTCACTTCGACGTAAGAACGGATGAGAAACTTCATCTTGGTATCTCTTGGTACCTTGCAATTTTTTTTTTTTTTTTTTTTATATATCGTCTAGAACTACAAAACGTGTAGAAACAGAACGTGTAAAAGACTCGTGTGAAACTACCTTTTAGTGGAGACATTTTTGTCAAAACAGGGCATCAGTAAAAAAAAAGAGCTGAAAAATGTGCAAAAAATTCAAAGTATTAAAATGAGACAAAAGTCACGACTCTTTGATATTAGAAAGATTAAATAAATTACCATTTATTGTCCTTTTATTATTTATTATCGAGTTTTTAAATTTCCTAATTCCCATGTTACATGTTCAATTATAAATACACTGCATGGATTGAACTTGCACAATAAACCTCATGAAATGCACACACTATATAAATTGAATTTGTACATTATATTCAATGAAACATATACACTGTACAAATTGAACTTCTATATTAAGTTTAATGAAGTAAATATATACATTGTGTATTGAACTTTTATACTGATGAAATTATACATTGTATTACGTGTTATATAAAATTATATATTGTACCTATATGTTGATGAAATTATACATACACTGTATGGATTGAACTTGCACAATAAACCTTATGAAATGCACACACTATATAAATTGAATTTGTACATTATATTCAATGAAACATACATTGTACAAATTGAACTTCTATATTAAGTTTAATGAAGTAAAAGTATACATTGTACATTGCATTGAAATTTTATACTGATGAAATTATACGTTGTATTACGTGTTATATAAAATTATATATTGTACTTGTATGTTGATGAAATTATACATACACTGTATGGATTGAACTTGCACAATAAACCTCACGAAATGCACACACTATATAAATTGAATTTGTACATTGAATTCAATGAAATATATACATTTTACATTGTATGTATTGAACTTTTATACTGAAGAAATTATACATTGTATTGTATGTTATATAAAATTATATGTTGTACTTATATGTTGATGAAATTGTACACACTGTACAAATTAAATTTGATGAAATGTGTACGTTGTATGCATTGAACTTATTCGTTGTAATCACAGTCAAATGTACATATTACGTTAAACTTGAATTTTCTATGAAATGAGCACGGTATGAAGCACATTGAATACATTTCCACTCTCGAGTGGCATTTGAAACCGACGAAACGAAAACTTGGATATCGGACCTGACACCAATTCGTAAGTACATACTGTGCTTGATCCCATCTCAGCGGACGTCTGGCTACCTTTATTCCCTTGATTCGAGAAGGATTCGCGGAGAGTCGTGCTCTCGTGTCCCGGACACTCTGAGAAACGGGCGTGCCAGTTACAAAACAGAGAACGAGAGCGAGATCGCCTCGAGAGAAGAGCTCTCGCGAGCCTCTCGCCTCTGTGTACTTCATCGGGACTTAATTCACGTCCGCAAGAAATTTCTTTCGCGCCTCGAGCGAAAAACCCTTCTTCTGTCCCTTCGTCTTTGCCTCGCTGATTGTGAAAAGCGAGAAGCTCGACTGTCACTGGCACGACTACGCGATTGAATCGTTTGTTTCGTTTGTCTTTTCGTGGTCTCCATGTTCAACGAATTCACTCGCATGATTTTCAAGAACTGCCGTGAAAGTAAACTATTGTCGTTGTTGTTTTACAAACGAAAATTGCAGAACGTCGCCCTCGTTAGGTGTCATTCGAAGATGAATCCCTTATCAGGATTTCGTTGTAACCGTACACCATGGAACAAAATATGGAACACCTCCGAGGAAACAAAAACACATGAACGCAAGATTTTTACCAAACAATGCCTACCAACAACATGAAAAGAAAAGACAGAATAGTTATGACAAGAACTTAGAACAGGACACAGGACTGCAAACTCACACATGAGTACTTATTAGAAAAAACAGAATTCCCAATGTGTAACGAATGCAACCAAATAATTATCAACTCATCGTCTACTATTTGACTGCAGCAAGTACCACGCCCAATGGCAAGAATACAAAATAACCGGCAGCCCTGACGTCACAGAAACACATAGGAAATGTCCTGAACTATCAAAGGGAAACTAACATTTACTACAAGATATAATCGTCTAGAGAGGAAGGAAAAACAGCACCAAGCCGTCGCTAATGACCAAAAGGTAGATGCGACGTTAACCATAAATTAAAGAAAAAAAAAAAGAAAAGAAATAAACAGTTGCAGACTGTTATTCACTTCAGGCCTTTTGACTTTGACATTTAAAATAATAATCGACGTAGACTTTTGAGAAAATATCAAATATCAGCCTACTCTGGATAAATCATGCTCTTTCAAGTTGACAAACGTGATAGCCTGCTTTATCAAATAATTAGATATCAAGTAAGATAAATCAATAATCGGAGGAAAAATATACAAATGTGACAATTTAATTTGGCGACGAAGTGAGCAACACGAATTTGAATCCGAATGAGAGGAAGAACGAAGGAAATTGATTGGTCGAGTACCCCTATCAGTGTATGTAGCCGGATATTAGTAATTTCGATAAAAAAAAAAAAAGATGAGAGGATCTCTGCGTCTTGGTGAGAAATAAATAATTGGCTCGCCTAAATGGACCCCAAAAGGGGTCGTACGTAGGTACGTGTGTGTTTTGGTAATAAAATTGCGTTACATCGGGCGAAGAGAGGGAAGAAGTATCGCGATAGGAAATTGCTCGTCTTTCGGTAATTGGACCGTGGACCGTATTATGAAAATAAAAGACGTTGCGGGGCAATGCCGCGGCTCGAGGAACCGTAATTAAAGAAAACGAGAAACCGAGCCGCGCGATGGAAGCCAAATTGAAAAATTGGCCATCACCTGCCGGTGAAACGGATGCTACCTCGCCCCCCTTCACCCCCCGAACCTATAGCGATAATTGACCCAGTGAATTGCCGAATGGATATTTCGAGAGGGGTGAAATTGGCGGAACTAATAGTCGCACGAAACAGGTGCTGTTAATTCGGTTAATGCGATATTAAGCGAAACTCCGATGAACCGGACAGAACTCTACCACTCGCGATTTCGATCGCGCAGGGAACGATGATCCAGCCGTTTGTTTCTAGAGTTTTTCGATTAATTAATAAATAGAGTTGCATGTAACATTTTTTTTTTTTTTTGTTAAAGAAGCTTTGATTTTCTCTGTTAAAACTAACATGCTACAAGATTTTTGAATGAGTTTAATCGTAAGGAAGTCAATTAAAGAAATTCGTCGATAATCAAGAGTATGTATCATAAAGATACGCTTGCAATCTTTTATCGAGCAGGCGTACTTTGCAACTAAAAGAATATATAAATATATAATATATAATATATAAATTATAGTATAATAAATATATAATATATAATATATAAATTATAGTATAATAAATATATAATATATATATAATATATATATAATTTATATAATATATAAATTATAGTATAATAAATATATAATGTATATTATATAAATTATAATATAATAAATATATAGTATATAATATATAAATTATAATATAATAAATATATACTATATAGATATATAAAAAATACTGCAACTACAAATATTCATTTATCTTTATTCCAGTCATAAACTTATTCTGAAATGTTACGAAAGAATGTTCAAAATAGCTATTTATTGTATTTTTGACAGCAACTCCTAACTCATGAATCCTTTAACGCGCAATTTTCTTGTTTTTCTTTTTCCAACTAGTAAACTCAGAATCAACGATAGAGAACGTTGAGAAAAGTTCAAAGGTTCAAACGCTGAAAGGGCTAGATAGTCTAACATTTCGTGAAATCGTCGGCATTTCACTTCACGCAGTCACTCTCTAACTTGCTCGTTAGTATGGCATTCGCCAGCGGGGAGTACAAGGAGCCACTTAAGCGGCTAATTCGCGAATTTCGGCGTAGAAACGGAGTCTTGGTCGAAGGCAAAAGTTAGGTAAACCAGCGTTGAGTGAGCGACGGCACGCTGTATATATAGTACGTGTACACGCGGAATTTATACGTCTACGTCTCCGATATCGGTTGAAAGTCGTCTAACTTGGGGGTATAGTCATGAACTTCCGCGGCAGTCTCGGATGAAGTTCGTCGAAGGGTTTACTTTGACCCTGGCTGCGCATTTGCCACCTTCCATGTTGTCCAAACGCAGCCTCAAAACGCCGCTAAACGAACTTCCGCCCGACAGCGGCGGCAAACAGGAACTCGGTTTACGAGCGTTGCGTTTCCCCGGAATATAACTGGAAATATATTTCGCCTATATAAATATCGATCCCCCTTGGTTTCAACTTCCCCTTCCTCCATGCATATCTTTTTCTTTTTTTTTTCTCCTTCTTTTCTTAACGAATCGTTTTTCACTTCCCAGTCAATTTTTCATTCGTCCATCGCTCGTCCTCCGAAATTAATTTCGATTAATTAAAGTGCATTGTCAGCCTTTTTTTTTTGTTTCTTCAACAGCTGTTGTTTTGGATCTATGGGAGCTGAAGTTGTAATCGATGCGTTTGGAATTGTATATAGTTGTAGTAATATTACGTGTACATAGGCTCATGTAAAATTACATGTATCTGGTTGCTGAGACAAAATCAGGGACTGAAATTGCATTAAAGAGTTTAAAGTGTGTTTCATGTATTTCATGTATGTTAGACACGTTGAATTACTTATGGACGACAGTGTTCAAAAATTGAACAGGCACGTGGAATTTTGACATGAATGATATTTTATCTTTGCACGTAGAACGTAAACAAAGTAAATTGTATTATATAATTTTATATATAAACATATATAAGTAAATTGTATTATATAATTTTATATATAAACATATATAAGTAAATTATATTATATAATTTTATATATATATATATAAAATATAGTATAAGTAAATTATATTATATAGTTAAATATATAAACATATATAAGTAAATTATATATATATAATATAGTATAAGTAAATTATATTATATAGTTAAATATATATATAAAGTATAAATATATATATAGTTAGTATAAATATAAAGTATAAAATATATATATAGTTAAATATATATAAGTAAATATAAGTAAATTATATTATATAAATTATATAATATAAGTAAATTATATTATATAAATTATATAATATAATTATATAATTATATTATACTTATATTATATAAGAAACTATATAACATAAGTAAATTATATTATATTTAGGACTTTGGCTGAATTGAACAGCTGTGATTAACTCATCTTCCAAAAACGAAACGAAATTCCGACCTTCTTCTCTCTTTCTTTGTTTCGAAATCGCGAGGTACGAGAAGGCGCGCGCGCGCGGAATCTCGCCGGATTCTTCGTGCGGAAGCGACGTGCTTTCGAAGGTAGTGAAACGCACCACTTCCTCGCCACGTCGCCGTGAACCGAAAACGAATGGTGAAAGTTCTGGCCGTGGAATGGAAGACGAAAGTCGGCGAAGGGCTCGCAACAGCGGTAAGGGTGGGGGTGGGTGGTGAAATTTACGGTCGCGGCCCCCGTGGCCATTGAAATCCGGGGCTGGAAAACCGCGAAATCGTTGAAATAACGTCGCGCCGGAAATCTCGCGGAGATTCGATATCCGGCGATCGTAAAGAAACGCCGGACGTGACCGAAAATTACTAGAAGACGGAAATGCGAATTCCACCGCGAATTTATACGCGTTGCTCGCTTTGTCCTCGTGCTCTGCGTCGTCGTTTTCCTTTTCTCTCTCTGTCTCTCTCTGTCTCTCTCTCTCTCTCTCTCTCTCTGTCTGTTTCTATTTCCCTCCTCCTCTTTCCTTCCCCCCTTTTTTTTTCATTGTTTCCTTTCTCTTTTTTACACGGAACAATCCCGCTCACTTCCGGTAACCGCGATATACTGTCTGCTTTGCGCAGACATTAATGTTTCTGTACTCGGGGTGGCCCTTCACGCCGAAGGCACTTTGAAAAAAATATGAGATTTATCGGTCGCGTTGAAAACCGCGCTGTACATACACTGGGGCTGTCAGAATTTTTATCGGCAATCTCTTCGTTCCACCACTCTTCATACGCACACTGACGCTCAAATGTACATACGCGAATACTTGCGGCTTTTATATATTTATCATATAATAAATGTATAATTATTATTATACAGTCTATGATATACATTGTTAACTTTCTATTATTGTTGTATTATTGTTTATATAGTATTATTATTATTGTATTATTATTTATATAGTATTATTATTATTGTACTATTCTTTATATAGTATTATTAATGTATTATTGTTTAATCTATGATTATTGTTACATTTTTTTGCGAGTACATGTATGTGTATTTTAAAATTAAATTCAATAAAATGGTAAATAAAAATTGTTCAAGTTTTAAGAAGTCGAAACATATATATTTAATATATATTTAGACACGTATGTTTATAGAATATACATATTCGACCAACAATGCATATGTATTGGATACATATGTATATAATATTCAACAATTGTTGTTCAAATATATATGGACATCTTTTTAATTCTTACATCTACATCAGATAAGAAAATGTAGAATTTTAAATTTTACGCGTTCCCTTGATTCGTAATTGTCGAAACTCTTGCTTGAAAAAAAAAAAAAAAATTCTCCTCGCCGTTTTCGTCAAATTTTCTCCGTTCCATGAATTATGAATACATCTTACTACTAAGGAAAGCCACGCGTTTCATTCATTCCGTTTCATTTCCGAACAGAAAGGAGAAAAATTCACGGTAATTGAACGAACAGCGGCAGGAATTGAACGAACCGTCCCGCGATCGGAACGTTCAATTAAACGTTTTATCATATTTATGCCAAGTCTCGTAAAATCGTGGACGGCCGGGAGAAAGGGCCGAAGGCTGTGGAACTTTATCAATTTAATTTATTCGCGGGACGGCCGCCTGCTCCTCGGCTCGCGGAGGATCTCAAGACGCTATCGAACGCCTTCGTTCTTTTCCGTTGCATTAATTTCTACTTTAGTTAAGAGATTGAATTACACCGGGGGTCCGAGGCCCGTGGAAATATTCATACTCGGGGAGAGATGAAAGTAATTAAGAGCAGAGCGGCGGCGCATCGCTGCAAATTGCCTTTGTCGAGGCTTGTCCCTCTCTCGCCTTTCTTGGCGTTGACGTTTCGCTTCTCCTTTACCTTCCGCTGTATTCCCTGCGATTGCTGCTCCTCCCGCGTTAAGACCGATTCACACCTGACAGAAGTGAAAAGATCCAGCGCGTGCTGTGTCACACGGTACACGATTCTCGAGCAAGTCAAATGGAAAATCTGTTGACCGTGGATTTGCTACAGGGTATCGAGGGTAGTGGCGCAGGATTTGGGAACAATTTAATTGCAGTGATTTTAATAGAGTTATTTGAAGTTAATTTCATAGAGAATTCCATTGAATTTTAAAAGAGAGTTAATTTAAGGAAATTACACAGCGAACGAGATATGATTTTAATTACTAAGCGTTCCGATTCAACCTATCCTCAAAAGTTCCAGGACATTCATTCGACATTCATTCGACATTCAGGACATTTTTAATATTCAGTATTTAACGTGAATTATCGTGTGTACATTTTATAATAGGCTATATAATTATAATACTTTTACAACAACTTTATAATGTAGTACTTTTACAACTTTATACTATAATACTTTTACAACAACTTTATAATATAATATAATTATAATTATAATACTTTTACAATAACTTTATAATATAATACTTTTACAACAACTTTATATTATAATACTTTTACAACAACTTTATAATATAATATATAATACAATATAACAGTGAAACACATATACAATATAAATACATAAAATACATAAAATACATATACATATACAAATAAATACATAATAATATAATAGCACAATATATAGTATAATATATTAATATAGTAGCAGAGTTTTTATTGTATAAAGTATTTAATTGGCTTGTACATGTTGTATTTATATAATACAAAATATTAATGCATTACTTTTAATCTTTGTAACGTGAATTGTATTTATATAATACAAAATATTAGTATACTAATATAGTATAATACAAAATATTAATATATTAATATATTAAAATACAAAATATTAATATATTATGTTACAAAACAAAACATTAATATATTAATATATCACAGTACAAAAGATTAATGTATTACTTTCAGTCTTTGAAACGTTAACGCAAATTGTATTTATAAGTAATAGTCAAAGTATTAATCTATCAATATATTATAATACAAAATATAAATATATTATTATGTCACAACACAAAATATTAATATATTAATGTATCACAACACAAAATATTAGTACACTAATATAGTATAATACAAAATATTAATATATTAATATATCACAATACAAAAGATTGATATATTACTTTCAGTCTTTGAAACGTCAACGCGTATTTATATAACTCAAAATATTATAATACAAAAATACAAATATATTAATATGTCACAGCACAAAATATTAACATATCAATGTGTCACAACACAAAATATTAACGTATCAATATGCTACAGTACAAAATATTAATACATTAATATATATCACAATACAAAACGTCAATGTATATTACATTCAATCTTCGTCAACGTGAACCGTCAGCGTGCGCCAGACTTTACGCGCCGCCCCGTTTCTCATTACTGTAATCATCGTCCCGGACGAACAACAAACCGCCGGACCTCACCCGGTCGGATAATAAATCGAATTTTATAAGAGAATGCCATCTTGGCGTAAGAACGAGAGAAATCAAGAGAGGCCAGAACGGTGGCTTGAACTCTGCCCCGTTGCCTTTTGCTTCTCGTCCTAGTTACGAGCTAAGCCAAACCGACCGGCGAACGCTCAATTGCAGAGGGCAAGACAATGCCGTTACCGCGGCTGGGTAAACGAAGAATAAAATTTATGCTTTTCACGCGGGCTCTCTCGCGGTGCTTTAAAATTGCCGCTTTGACTTCTTTGAACCCCTCCCCTCGGTCCTCCATGGCCCCTTTGTTCCACACCGCGAAGCTTAATTAGAATAAAACGTGTTATAAATGCGTTGGGCCAACACGGGCCAGCCTTCCCTCACCCTCCTTCATTCTTCGTCCACTTTCTTCGTTCACTTCGACTTTGACGTTAACAATTCCTCGAGTTTTCGTTTCGTGCGCGCCTACGGTGTCTCAGCAGAAGCTGCGGCCGTTTATTAATTAGCGAATCTATTGCACCGTGGAATAATGAATAGCGTTTCTTAGGAGTTTGGCTCGTCTCGTTTCGAATTTAAATTTTATTTTGAAGTTCAGAGGAGCTTATCCAAGAGTTGATGAATGATTTCTTTTTTTTTTTTGTAAGTAAAAGAGTGTGATCTGGTAATATTATTGTACACAGTGTCTGCCGTCGATATTCGGACACGCAAGTACAATTAGACTTTTTCAAGGCAGGTTCACATCTTTTAAACTAATTAATTAATTTTTTAAGAAGTAGAATTTTCGTAGATTCACGTGTCAGACATTGCAAGAATCGCAAAATGCAGTGTAATTGTAATAAACTCGGGCTCATTTTAAAAATTCAGAATGCCTCTATTTTCAAAATGCATCGTTCATTTTATTTATTCATCGGTTACTTTTGCACTGCTGAAGTCGCAAATGCCACACATTGTATAGGAAATATTGAATAATTTTTGTCAAGACTGACAATGACTCTACGATGAATTTGTAGATTCTTGAAGTTCAGAGGAGCTTATCCAAGAGTTGATGAATGATTTCGTTTTTTTCGTTAAGTAAAAGAGTGTGATCTGGTAATATTATTGTACACAGTGTCTGCCGTCGATATTCGGACATGCAAGTACAATTAGACTTTTTTTAAGGCAGGTTCACATCTTTTAAACTGTAACTTTTTAAGAAGTAGAATTTTCGTAGATTCACGTGTCGGACATTGCAAGAATCGCAAAATGCGGTGTAATTGTAATGAACTCGGGCTCATTTTAAAAGTTCAGAATGCCTCTATTTTCAAAATGCATCGTTCATTTTATTTATTCATCGGTTACTTTTGCACTTGCATTTAACTGAAGTCGCAAATGCCACACATTGTATAGGAAATATTGAATAATTTTTGTCAAGACTGACAATGACTCTACGATGAATTTGTAGATTCTTGAAGCCTCCTCTTTGCAATTATCTCTCAGACTTCTTTTCGTCGATTTATCAAAGTTTGAACATTTCAGGCGAAGAAAGTATCACACGAATATTTCTTGAATTTTCGTCGTCTAAGCTTAATATTCAAAGTAATGTTCAATAAAATGGCGAGGAAAATATCATATATCAAGTTCTACGGGGTCGTTTTAAAGAAAGGACTCCGATTTTCAGATCCATTGCAGAGTCAGTCACGAAAAACAATTTATCGACGTACCTGCTATGACAATTTATAGCATTTTCGAAAAAAAAAGGTATCTTTGCTCATCCATCCGCTACGCGATGTAAAAACATTTTGAAACGAAATAAATTGAACGATGCATTTTGGAAGCAGAACCTTCAAGCTTTAAAATAAACGCAGATTTATAAAGTATGATTCATTTTTCCTTTCACAAAATTTACTGTCTGAATTAAATTTAAATATTCAACGTGTGAATATTAATGCGTAGCTTTTTAACGCTTTGGTTGTCACGGTGACTCAATTTTTTAGTTTTGTTTAATGTTTAACGCTCTATCGGATGAAAAAAATGTATGTTGGAAAAATTCAATTTTACGATATTCGAATCTCTCGTAGTACATAAAATTTATAGAATTAGATTTGGATAAAAATGTAGCACTTGGTAAAATTCGATGTTACGTTATTAAAATTTTTCATGATATATATATATATATATATATATATATATATATATATATATAGAATATATAAAATTCAGTCAGTGTCATGATACATCTGTGAAATGAATCTCGAGTATCATTCGTGAAGAAAAAGTTTTAACGTCAGACGAATGAAACAAAATTAGCTTGGAGATAATATAATTCGTTTTAAATTTAAACTTTTTAAATGGGAATAAATTATTTTAAATTTATTTCAAATGGGAATAAATTATTTTAAATTTATTTCAAATGGGAATAAATTATTTTAAATTTATTTTAAACTTTTTAAATGGGAATGAATCATACTCTTTCCTCTAAATAACTAAACGTCCTCAAACTGAAGACGTTAAAATAATATCGATGAAAATCATTATCACGTTGTGCATCCAGCGATTAATTTTTATCTATTCAATACACGTTTACGTCACTACAAAATTTCATCACACTTGACAATATTTATTTATTTTACTTTTTGATAACTAGACGATTGTAACGTCGTGACAAGAACGAACAAGTTATGATACACTGTATGGGATATTACTAGGATATTCCCACGTACGGTAGTATAATAGCATTTCAGTTAATGTTACTTATACGCGGCGTAACTGTTTTCTGAGTTGAGCAGCCAATCCTTCACGAATTCAAAGGCACTAACTACTGTGGAAACACAGTTATAAACGTCCTCGTCTGAAAAGCTCGTGACAGCTTCTCTCCACGCTCGGGGTAAATGCATATGGTTTGATAGGGATTAGTATTAAAGCAACACTTCTCCAACGCGGAACGTTCTCTTTAGAGTTCGGTGTAATCGTGATGCTTGGAAAGCTAGTTTCAACACAAAATTTGAGATTTGATAATATATATGTGCCGAAGTAATGGAAACGTGAATCCTTTGGACTTGAGTGAGTGAGTGAGTGAGTGAGAGAGAGAGAGAGAGAGAGAGAGAGGAAGTTTGAAAAGCTGAAAAAATATACAGTGGGTCAAAAAACATTTTTTCTCTTTATGACAATAACCAAATAACACTTGTGTATTCTTTTTGGACATGGCGAAGTAATGGAAACGTGAATCCTTTGGATTTTAGTGAATGAGAGAGAGAGAGGAAGCTTAGAAAGCTGAAAAAAATATACAGTGGGTCAAGAAACTTTTTTTTCTTTTTGACAATAACCAAATAACACTTATATATTTTGTTGGACATGTCGAAGTAATGGAAACGTGAATCTTTTGGACTTGAGTGAGTGAGTGAGAGAGAGAGAGAGAGAGGAAGTTTGAAAAGCTGAAAAAATATACAGTGGGTCAAAAAACATTTTTTCTCTTTATGACAATAACCAAATAACACTTGTGTATTCTTTTTGGACATGGCGAAGTAATGGAAACGTGAATCCTTTGGATTTTAGTGAATGAGAGAGAGAGAGGAAGCTTAGAAAACTGAAAAAAATATACAGTGGGTCAAAAACTTTTTTTTTTCTTTGACATATATAACCAAATAACACTTATATATTTTGTTGGACATGTCGAAGTAATGGAAAAGTGAATCGTTTGGACTTGAGTGAAAGAGAGAGGAAGTTTGAAAAGCTGAAAAAAATATACAGTGGGTCAAGAAACTTTTTTTTCTTTTTGACAATAACCAAATAACACATATATTTTGTTGGACATGTCGAAGTAATGGAAACGTGAATCCTTTGGACTTGAGTGAGTGAGTGAGAGAGAGAGAGGAAGTTTGAAAAGCTGAAAAAATATACAGTGGGTCAAAAAACATTTTTTCTCTTTATGACAATAACCAAATGACACTTGTGTATTCTTTTTGGACATGGCGAAGTAATGGAAACGTGAATCCTTTGGATTTGAGTGAATGAGAGAGAAAGAGAGAGGAAGCTTAGAAAGCTGAAAAAAATATACAGTGGGTCAAGAAACTTTTTTTTCTTTTTGACAATAACTAAATAACACTTTATATATTTTGTTGGACATGGAACAACGTGTCTCCAAAGATTTAAATAATTTTTACAAATATAAAAGCTCGTGTTACAAAGTTTCTCCATTTCTTTTGACTTTAGTGTCTCTGATGGAAATTTTAATTGGAAATTCGAAGCCACCTTTCGAACATCGTCCGCTTTCCGAAGCCCGTGGCCGAGCCACGAGCCGAGAGACGTTCGACGAGGTTCTTGCACCAGTTCAGGTGTACTCGAAGGTGTACTCGACGCACCACCTGAGCCAAACGACTGCACACTAGAGCCTGGCCACCTACCAAATTAACTTTTACCACCATCTTCCCAATTAATTTACAGGCTATCGCCGCCGTCGCCTAATTGCGCGTATAAATTATCCGCGCACCCTCGAAATTGTCCGTTCCGAGCCACTCTCCACGAAGACACATCCTGCTTCTTTCCTCTCTCTCTCTCTCTCTCTCTCGTGTCCCATCTCTGACTTTTCACGTTTCTTGCCTGCTTCTCCTTGATTTTCTTGCGTCCTCACTCCCTTACGTAACCTTCGTTGACTTATAATCTCACCCTTGATTTCGCCCGTTCGTTTTCGTCAGCCACCAGATGACGATGGCAAACAAAGTTACCAGTCACTTGACTCGATCTTCTTGTCGAAACGGCCACGGAAAGGAGGGTTGGTATAAATTTCTGGCTCGAGCCTCGAGAGCAGCGTCAGCCGATAACTCGCACGATGCAATCCGCTTGACATTAGGCGTTCCATCCCCGTTAGAATTCGTTGGAGGCTACGCTTGCCCACTTGGTTACCCTTAATGCACCGGCGTGTTCTATCGACACGCTCTATTAAACCAGGCGGTTTAATGCTCGATTATCTGTCTCGTGGATTATCGACGATATCTCTGTCTTGTCACTGAAGTGGTTTCACAGATCAACGATGTAAACGAAAAATATTTTATGCTCGCGAGAGTGTCGATGGATCATCTCGACGATTGCTCTGAAATTATTTTTGTCAATGTTTCGTTTTTAATCAAATTCGTAATACTAGCGGTTGTTCCGCTTCTTTTGTGACAAATGAATTTTCCGATTGCTAGCTGTTTATTTCTTCGAAGTTACTGAATGTCAGTTATTCAAGGAATGATAAAATTGAGAATTTTGTAAAGAGGAGAGAATTGATTTAAACATGCATAACAAGTCTACTGCTTTGGTACTAACAAGATTGGTATTAAACTCAAACATTCGTACCATATGATATAATGCTTCCAAAATTCTGCGTGAAATCCAAATGCTCAGACTTCGCATCGCGAAGCGAAATATTCATAAAATGCGGAGTAATTCGCAGAATAAAGTAATCATTAAGAATCTCAAGTTAATATATAAAAGACTTAGAAATCAATTAGCATAACTGACTTCTTATTAAGAACTGCTTGTATCGTGCAAATGTTTTTTTTTTTTGTCATTAAAACTATAACAGTTTAGTTATTATTTCTAATAATTTATATAACAATGTTATTTTAATAATACTTTTAGTTAACTATAAGTATTAAGTAATAATACTCTTAATTTATATAATAATATTATTTTAACAATAGATTCTGTTAATTATGTTACAGTAATCATGTGATTAACATACTAAACTGAAGAATCTTCGCGAAATATTTTCACAGCACAAATTGTTCTCAATCGGAAGCAATTTTCACCAATTATGAATAAACTCTCCATTGCAATGTCACTTAGTACCCTGTCCTGTATTTTGATATTTCTTTGTAATTAGTATCAGTGGTAATAGGGAATATTTAGTAAATATTTAAATTTCAAACGATTAATAATTAAAGGTGTGATATCTGAATCTGATCGATACACGTGCGTGCACTCTGTAAGTTGCGATGCAAACGGGTTAACGGAAATGATTACACGCGGCACTGAGGGGAAATTGGAACGGAATGCCTATTTAAATCGATGCATTAAATGTTTAAGTCCTATAGATTTTCGTTAATTTAGAATGAAGTAAATTCCCCGTGTAACGACGCGGTATTACGTGGCGGAAGGGTTAACGGGATTAGAAACTCAGCGCGAAACGCGTCGCGAATTGTCCCGGATCGAACGTTATTTGACACAATGGTACGTGGTAATTTGGACTTGGCTTCGGGTAAGATGAACAAAATTAACGGGGAACCGCCCCCGGCGATCGGGAAAGTTTGACTTCGAGTCTCGCCGCGATTCAGAGGGACTAATTACGCGGCACGGTTTCTGCTTTCCAGCCAGTCGCTGCTAACGCGTAACCGGTGTACCCGGCAAATCGTTCCTTTCGCGTTACGCGAATTACTCCTTATTGGCCTGTTTCGATCCCAATGAAAACGCTTTGTCCCGGCGTCTCGGTTTGTCGTAATGAACCGATTGTCGCGACTGCTTTCACTCGCAGAGTGACGAGTTACGTGTGCGAGAATGCCTTTTGCATCGGCTCGAGTGTCTTAGGATTTGTCCAAGTTGCGTGTGTTTGAACATTGATTTATGAAACACCGAGCGTGACTATTTCTATAAGTATTAGAAATACGAAGAAATCATTTGGATAAAAGTGAAATGTCACACTCCGTTGTCTCAAGGTTGAGCAGTTATCGTCACAATATGCTCGATTCTTCGACTGAAGCATTAAAGAAATAATTACTTGAAACAGAATTGGAATTTTTATTTAGGAAAATTATATAAGAATGCACGTAATGTGCAAAATATTAGTATTTATTACAATATACAAAGGTTCTGTCTCTTCAATTATGTTCGTAAAGATTTAAAAATTTTCAGTTTAGTTATAAATTACATATTTAGTGAATCATCATTTTTACGAGTAATCCGTTACTATGAGTACATCGTCAATTTTATCCATTTTTCCAACAGCGAATAATCGTTCTAACACTTATTTCCAACGAGGTTAAATTAAAATTATTTTCTGTAAACGAAAATTAAACATCTTCTCAACACGAAACAGATTTTTCTTCTTTGAAACTGATCTTTAAAAAGTAAACCACGATTTCAGAAAGAAGTATGAATAGAGAATATCAGTCTGAGAATATCAGCATCGAAGAATCTACCATTCGTTACAAAGCTATCATAGAGAAAGCTATCATAGTATTCTCATTAATACTCTTACACGTATTTGATTTTGATTATTTTTAGGCTAAAAATAAATAAATGAAAATATCTATCAACGCTAGAGCAACCGTGTCGAAATATTCCATAAATCGTTACAATTAAAAATTAAACGATAAAATTAAAATAAAAAACGATAATTAAAATAAATAAATCTACACAATTATATTGTATTTTAAATCTACACAATTTTTTGTAATTCCAACGGAAGTCTGAAATTAAGTACTCCCACATTATCGTACATTAACAAAATTTAACAGTAAAGCTAAATTAAAATTCTACAATTATTTAACGATAGATAATGCTTCTTCTCAGTGTTAGCCGCTGGCAACTGACTGCGGACCATAACGAGCGACCGAATCGTATACAGTCATTCGTTGCTTTCTTCTTCTTTTGAACTCTGTATGATATCACTGGATAGAAATTATTGAGAAATAATAAATTTATTATTTCTTTCGCCTATTTCGTTTCACTTAAATATACTTAAAGCTGAGGAAATAATGCAATTTTGGGACAAAAAAAAGTCTCGACGTGCGTGGCACGTCAACCACTTGGCAACTAATTGCGGACCGTAACGAGTGACCGAACCGTATACAATCATTCGTCGCTTTCTTTTTCTTTTGAACTCGTCTGTATGGTATCACTGGATAGAAATTATTGAGAAATAATAAATCTATTATTTCTTTCGCCTATTTCATTTCACTTAAATATACTTAAAGCTGAGGAAATAATGCAATTCTGGGACAAAAAAAGTCTCGACGTGCGTGGCACGTCATTCCAGCGCAAGTTAACCGCTTGGCAACTAATTGCGGACCATAACGAGTGACCGAACCGTATACAATCATTTGTCGCTTTCTTTTTCTTTTGAACTCGTCTGTATGATATCACTGAATATAAATTATTGAGAAATAATAAATTTATTATTTGTTTCGCCTATTTCGTTTCACTTAAATATACTTAAAGCTAAGGAAATAATGCAATTTTGAGACAAAAAAAGTCTCGACGTGCGTGGCACGTCATTCCAGCGCAAGTTAACCGCTTGGCAACTAATTGCGAACCATAACGAGTGACCGAACCGTATACAATCATTTGTCGCTTTCTTTTTCTTTTGAACTCGTCTGTATGATATCACTGAATATAAATTATTGAGAAATAATAAATTTATTATTTGTTTCGCCTATTTCGTTTCACTTAAATATACTTAAAGCTAAGGAAATAATGCAATTTTGAGACAAAAAAAGTGTCGACGTGCGTGGCACGTCATTCCAGCGCAAGTTAACCACTTGGCAACTAATTGCGAACCATAACGAGTGACCGAACCGTATACAATCATTCGTCGCTTTCTTTTTCTTTTGAACTCGTCTGTATGATATCACTGGATAGAAATTATTGAGAAATAATAAATTTATTATTTCTTTCGCCTATTTCATTTCACTTAAAGCTGAGGAAATAATGCAATTTTGGGACAACATCTCCAGTGTCAGAAACAGCGCGTGCCTTCGTGCATTCCCAGATGTCGAGCTTGGTGATTCCGCCATTTCGAGAATCGGCTGGCAATTAAAGATAAACCATGGAGAAGAAGAAGAGGGACGGTAAAGGACGGTGAGCAGCATCCCCCGTGATAATTCATTCCGAGTATTTTCCGCGCGGATGGACAAAGTCCTACATTTTCGTCGCGCGTTGTTCGCTTAAGTATTCATAGACGCGAGTGTGCGCGACACGACGTGCGTGTATGACAATTTATTCGCGAGAGATCGTGCTCTATCCACCGCTTTGGTACAGAGTGTCCCCTCGCCTCTCCTCTCGCGGCTAACCGAATTGATACACGTATACTAATGACCGTGGTGAATTTAAAATATACTCTCTTGAAAACGAGGCGAACGCGGATTTCCTGTCTCGCGTGGAAACGAGCCGCGGATCGGGTGGTACAGAAAGCCACTAGCCGGCGGAACGAATGTGCATTTGCCGCGTGTAATTATCGACGATGAATATTTATACAATGGCGTACGAAGTACCTACGCGCCAGTTCTTTCTGTCTTTTTTTTTTTTTTTTTCTCGACTCGAAGGTTGCGCTCGTACGAAAGGATTATTATAGTCGGTGGAGGCTTCAGATTTGCAATTGAAATGAAACGAGATCGATTTCGCGAGGTTCGTGCAGCCGAAGAAAAATTCGGGCGGATTCTCTTTAATTAATTTTCGAATTTCGCGCCGTGAAATAATCTACGATTTAGAGACACGAGAGAGAGAGAGAGAGAGAGAGAGAGAGAGAGAGAGAGAGAAAGAGTTTACGATCACTGCTCGTAACTGGAGTTTTGTTTCCTAGCCATTTGTTTTATACTCGATGTTTGCTCATTTTGCATTAGCCTCGTTGTCATTCGCGTACGCAGCTTGTAATATTTTGATTTAATTTGAAGTTTATTCACATTTCCGTGGCAAATGTTTTCACACACGGATGACTGTATTAACGGCACGATTTTTTAATTGCTTGCAAATTTCTCCCACCCCTCTGTTGGAAATTTTTCTCGAATGATTTTCGAGAAAATCGCCCCATCCCTTTCGTAAAAAAAAAGAAAAAAAAAAAATTGGAATGTTTGAACAGTTCGATAGTAATTCCGCAGCTTGTTAAGCAGCTTTATCGGCTCTCTTCATTTCCATCGATCACGTGTTACCTGTCCAAACAGAATGCGGGTAATTTTCAACTGGAATTCCTTCTATTTTTCAACGATTAGTTTTGCAACAGGATTTTTGCAGCTACAATTTTTGACCCTTCAATTTTCTCATCAGCGTGCACTTTTCGTATCTGCGAGCGTATGTTGTTTGCATCGTTGAACATAATCGAAGCAACTTGTTTCGAAGCGATTTGTAATAGTAATTTTGCTTTAAAAATGAATTCTTGATGGTGCGAAGAAATTAAACGTGCCTTTTTTCTGATTAACACGCTGCCTCGGTAAATATTTTTATTTATCATCGAGTCGACAGATTATAATTAAAAATATATTAGTCTAAATTTCATTTCGATGAATTCTTCTATTTGTCTCTCTCAGTATAACATATTTTTTCCCCCTTTCTGTTAAAAACACTTTGTATTTCAATAATAATGGTACTTGACACTTCGTATTTAATATCAATATTAAAACTTCACGTTTCATTTCATATTTCATTCGTTCGTGCGTTAATGGAATATTCAATTTACAGAAGCAGCAATAATTTTAATAGAACCAAATTGGCACGTTGAAGTTGACATTTTCGAAAACGAGACGGAAAGACGTCGACCGGTATATAATATAAAGTTATTATAAAGAACGTGTTGTGAAAGCAATAGTAATTGTTGCCGACAAATTAATACGAAATTATTATCAAGCAAGTCGGGCTGTTAGTGCTAATAAATGACGTTAATGTTCAACTGGATAGTATATTTTTACGGAAATGGTCGAAGCGAAACGAATATTGCAGAAATGGGTTAATAAAATTAGCGACGGCACGGATGTGTGAAATAAAAAGCAGATACGCTGCAGGAGGAGAGATAAAATTCTTTTGAATTTTAGATGAAAAAATTCTTTCTGTTAAAAAGGTTTCCCCAAGATTATACTCGAGACACGCCCCGTGTATATTGTCTAGTATCTGTACATGTAAAAACTATATAATCGTACAAGTGCAACTATCTTTATTATTCATCACTCTTTCCTTTAACACTTCCTTCTACATGCACTTGAAACAATTGCATGCTTTGTACTCTGCATACATATAGAGTAGAATTTCATTTATACAAATTGGTTATATAATTAAAGTTCAAATGAATAGGAATTGATTTTACTTAAAAATAATAAGAACTCGAACATTGGCTTTTAGTTGAAAAAAAATTTTTTATTTCAGTCAAATAATTTTAATTAACAATTTTAGTTAGTAAGAAATTACTAAGTAAATATGAATTTAAGAAAGATTGAATTATTAAATTCAAAAAATTAAATTAATCAACCGTACGTAAAAATTAAATTAATCTTATAAACCTCTTATAAACCATGCTCCGACACTACTCGAGGTCTCGATTTTCTTTACACTCGCATCCAGCTTGACTTTATCGCAACATCCGTCTCATCTGTCGATCGCATAAAATATTTAATTTTCGCGGCACAGAAAGTGATCCGCTGTGCAACGATCACAACGCAGTCAATTATTATAATCATCGATCCGTCTGTATCAGTTTCCATTCTCTATTGCCAACGCTCCTCTTCTTCTCCCATTTCGTTCTCGTATCCATTCCAAGTTCGTTCTCGCGCGAACGAACGCTCTTTCGTTGACAATTAACGCCGGCCTCGTTCCCGCTGTCAATTCTCTCGCTCGTGAAACTCCGCCTCGTCCCGGTTTCTTCTCTCTTGTAAAAAAATAAAAAAAAAAATAAAAAAAAATAGAAAAAGAACAAAAGGATGATTCGATTCGAGCCATGCACGCTACTACAGCGACGATTCGCGCCGCGAGTTGAAATTCCGGTTTTCTCGCGGCGCCGCCATTCACCCCTTGTTTTTCCCGCGCTTTCACGCGACGCGCGGGTGATAAATTCCGCGTCGTATAAATCAGCCGCCATTTTTCGGCCGGAACTTTTTTGACAAGGCAATTGGGAATTGTTTGGTAAACGACGCCACGGCGCGGGGCTGAAAAATCATGAGGTACGCGGTTTCCAGCGGCAGTGTATATATACTCGCCCATTCAATCCATGTCCCTGACCAGTCCCGGGCCTTTTTATTTATCGCGATCCACAGAATTTTCACTCCCCTCCAGCTCTCGATCATGGACACCGATTTCTCAACTTCCTTCTGTCGTTCTACATTCTCCCCTGCAAACCGATCTCAAACCTCTGGCACTCCTTGTCAACCCCTTGTTTAATCTTTTCCGCTCAAATGACGCACGTCGCGAGAACCTTTTCTCCCCAAAGTTGCAATATCTCCTCAGTTTCAAGTATACCTAAGTATAAGCCAGGCAAAGCAAATAATGAATTTATCACTTATAATATCTCAATAATTTTGAGAAAGCGACGGATTATTGTATACGATTTGGTCACTCGTTATGGTCCGCAATCAGTTGCCACCGCAACATGGTTAATAATCATCCGTGAATTATATATATGTGTGTGTGTGTGTGTGTGTGTGCGCGCGTGTGTGTGTGTGTGTGTGTGTGTGTGTGTGTGTGTGTATTGGAATTTTTACTAAGAAAAGATAAAATTGCATAAATAAATTTGAAATTATTAATATATGAAATATTTAATATTTCTAAAATATGAAAATTTAATTTAGAAAATAAATTTAATAAATTAAATAATAAATACAGTAATGGTAAGAAAATATAAGATATATATAATATAATAATATAATATAATAATTCTATGATATATAATACTATATAATATTATATAGCATATATAATAAATGCAAAAATGATAAAGAAAATATTAAAGTATAAAATATTAAATAAAATGAAGAATTAAAACGAAATTCACCACATCCTCATTTTATAATTATATAAAAAAAATTACTAATAAACTAGATTCAAATATAAAATAAAATAATATTAAATTTATTGAAAAAAGATATATATATATATTAAAAATATTAAAATTAAATTTAATAATATACATATATTTCTTCGTCTTGCTTCGTCGATCTTCGAAATTGGAAATATGTCAGTCCTTCAAATATAAGACATGTGATTAATTGAACCTATCACGTTTAAAAAAAATTTCTCGAAACCTTTCGGACGTAGAATGGTAAATGAAATTTATGGAGTATTTCATCAACTACGATTAAATGCCGTATCGTTGTTGATTTTTAAAATTGGAAATGAGTAATTAACTCGAACTATATTTATCGAGTTCTGTCACTATAGATTATATTCGTCGCAAGGAAGATTGAACTGAAATATCGAAAATAATGAGATTTTTTCAAACGATATGATTTTCGTATATATTGTATTTTATGATTTTTAAAAAATTACGTTAATTACGTAATAAGACACTTGTAATTTACAATTATTAATTAGCATCTGACTTTTTTGTTTTGTAACCCTAGAAATGATATCATTATAAAATGATATTACTGTGAACTTGCAACTTGCAAATTTTTTACGTCTCTTTTGCGAAAATTTTCACATAAGAGAAAAAAAAATCATTTCATTCCACCCAAATGGTTGCTATTATTATCGTTATTTACCCGGTAAATACTAATTTTTCAATTGAAATCGCGTTGTGTATTTTATCACGAGGGCTCAAAGGACACGCTAAATCACTCGCCGCCGATAACGCGACATTGCATTTACGTGTCGAAAATTTTCCGCAGGCTTGCCGCTCGTATTTTTACGAACGTCGCTTACCACGTAACGTATATTTTATTTCATTCTTATGATAATGCTCGCGGGGGATTTCCTCGGCCGATTGAATAGGTCGTAACAAGCGCGACGCGATTTTATTTCTCGCAATTCGGGGAATTCTGACGGGACTCGGGCTTCAATCATCGCGCTCCCCTACCCTTCGATTCTTGCCGCGCTATATTCAGAGAGGAACGAAATTTTCAGCTGCTCTTTGTTTCAAGCCCGAAGAATGCAAACAGATAACGACGCTATTTTCGGATGGCTGAAGTAAATTATCGGACCCTCGGGCGCCACCCGATTTTTCCCGGCCTCACTGCAAGAAACATAACGACGAATCTATCAATCGCCCCGAATCCGATCCCCGAGGCTTCTGCTTCTCGAAAAATTTCATGCTCATTCTCTTCCTAAATACGGACCCAATATCAATGCCTCGATCTATTTTTATTTCAAAGAAATACGCGCGTATCATGTTTGTAACTTGAACCGACACCGATGAAAGATAAATCTGGACGATGAAAAATAGAACAAAATTAAGAACAAACGATGCTTACTAAAAGTAAAATAAAATTTAAGAAGGAACTATACTTACTAAATTAGAATAAAACAAAATTGAAAACAAACTATACTTACTAAAAATAAAATAAATAATTTAAGAAGAAACTACACTTACTAAATTAGAATAAAATAAAATTTAAAAAGAAACTATACTTACTAAATTAAAATAAAATGAAATTTAAAAAGAAACTATACGTACTAAATTAAAATAAAAAGAAACTATACTTACTAAATTAAAATAAAAAGAAACTATACTTACTAAATTAAAATAAAAAGAAACTATACTTACTAAATTAAAATAAAAGCGAACTACACTTGCTAAATTAAAGTAAAATAAAATTAAAAACAAACTAAACTTACTAAATTAAAATAAAATGAAATTTAAAAAGAAACTATACCTACTAAATTGAAATAAAATAAAGTTAAAAAAATCTATGTTCACTAAATAAAAATAAAATAAAGTTTAAAAAGAAACTATGCTCGCTAAATTAAAATAAAATAAAATTAAAAACAAACTATACTTACTAAATTGGAATAGAATAAAATTTAAAAAGGAACTATACTTACTAAATTAAAATAAAATAAAATTAAAGAAAAACTATACTTACTAAATTAAAATATACTTACTTTATTAAACTATAATTCGTTCAACAGTATTTTCAGAAATGTTTAGCCATCGACCGATAATAAAACATCCAACACTAATTATCTCCACTAATCGGAATAAAAAAATTCCCTTCGAACTTGCGCGATACATGTTTCATCGTTCAGACGAAATTTCATTGTTCGTTCCTGAAAAGTGGAACGTTCAATCTAACCTGGCTAAAAATACATGGAAAAGCCTAAGCTAGAGAAAGGGGGGTGGGGGGATGAATATTAGTAACTCAATTTACGTTTTCGGCAACAGTCTGTAATCCTTTGGACGACGAAAGAAGCGACGCTGGTAGAAAAAGAGCAACGGGAGCAGAGAGAGAGAGAGGGGGGAAGAAAAGGATGAAAGGGAAACGAAAAGGGAAGGAAGAAGAAGATTAGGTAGGTATACGATTTGGGTTAGCGCCAGCGTGGTTGGCAACGTCGAGGGTTCGTCACTTGGCGCCGCAATTGCTACGCTATGGCCCCCCACCCCTCATAAAGGGCAATCCACATTTGCCTGCTCGCTTCTTTTTCAAAAGACAAGACTTTTGGCCTCTTACTACCAATTTGCAAGTATCTCTTAATCGTTGACCTTCAGAAAATTGTTCGCTGCCAATGGAGAAAGAAAGCAGCTCCACTCTCGGGTAATTTTGGTAAAATGAAGTCAGCTGTGGCCAATTAACAGTTGACACAACACATATTTTGTGATAATTTTTCTTCAGGTCGAATAAAACATTAAACGATTTTTTTTTTTTTTTTTTTTTAATGAAATAGGATTTACTACGAATCTAAATATCCGAAATTCAGGCAAAAATAATACTTTGAAGTTACATTTGGAAAGCATCCAACGCAGAGCACTTGTTATAATATTTAATACTTTGAAACGAATTTCTGAATAAAGTTAAACTCAATTCTTTTGCTTATGCGTGCTGTATCGAAATACTTGTTTATTGCATTGAGTAAACTTATTGCCAACTTTGAACGATTGCTTTTTTTTTTTTGTAACATGTAAATTTGTATCAACGTGAATGCCAATCAAGTTAAGTTATTAATTAATCTTCAACGTGTATATCATCGTTGGAAAGAATTTCGAGAATCGATCAGAAAGATAAAGGTTGCTTCTGTGATTCACCACAGAAGGACCTTTCTGTGATTCACCTACTTGGAAGGACCACCTACTTTTCTTTTTTTCGTTTCTCTCCGTTCGAACTCGTCGTTTTCCAAAGAGTAATTAAGAGGCTGAAATGCCACTTTTAGGTTTAAAGATACGTTATCGTTTTAAGTTTAAAAGATGCGTTATCGTTACGCCAGGCTCAGCAGTAATTTATGACGTGTATCGGGATAAAGATCTGCCTGGACGTTGAAGATTTACAGAGTACTGTTAAAGTGCCATTATATCGATCTTTTTAGCTGAAACTGTCGCTCTTCTTTCAAGTCACTCGTCACTGCAATGAAGAAATAGTTCTTCTCCGATGTGATGTATGTGACATTTCATCCGACGTAACATTTCGTCATTAGTGCTCGAGTGTGTATCAGTATTTTCTCATCTTCAAACAGTGATTTACCTATTGAAAGTATTATACTTATTATACGTATATTTGGTCGTCGCTAATTTCAAAACACATGCAAGAAAAATGGTGAAACTCTACAAGCCTAACAGATATTGCGTTGGATATTCCTAATTGCTCCCAAAAATGACGATCGTAAAATGCACTAGCCTGCATCTAATCTTCGAAACTCGACTGAAATTAAAAAAATATTAAGCAACTTAGACTCTCGAAATTTCCAATCTAGCCTCTGTCTAGTAAAAGTTTCGCCAATTTAACACGATCGAGGGTGATAAAAACGCAATGAAGAGGAGCGAAAGATTGACAGACAGCTGCTTGAAGAACGGTCAAAGAACAAGGCAGTTTTACACGTGTCAACGTGTCAACGTTCAATTAAATACAACGGAGATCAAAGATCACGTTCGACGAAGGTGAATCTGCCTTAATTCGAGCGGCGACTTCTTCTGGTAGGAACTGGGAGGAACAACCACGCCGCTATAAATAGCGCCGGCATCGTCTGACTACGTGTCTGCGATGTCGTGAAATGTACGACGCCCGAGTTCCTTGTCTGCAGAGGCGTCTCGACGCCTGTAACGATACCGATCGAGATAATTCAGTGGGGCGAGCACGCCGCGCCGTTAAAATTAGCGAAACGACGCTCCTCCTCTCCTCCTCGCGTAGCCGCGAATTCGTCGAAACCGTGGACTTTGTCGTCTCTCTTTCTGCGTTTTCCTTTCCCACCGCCAGGTAACACTTCATTTTTTTTTCTTTTCCCTTATTCATCATCTTGGCCAACGTAGGGGTAACAACGAGTGAAACTTTTTAACTCTTATTCATATTTATTTCTTATAAAAGAAAAGAGAAAAGCGAAATGATCTTACATGGTTTAGAAAGGAAAGTTCTTGTCTTAATAATATGTAAACTTATATATTATTTATTATGTTTAATTTCAATAATTATGCTTAACTTTAGGAAATTTTTATGAATTAATAAAAGGATTAATTTAGAAAGAAAAAATTCCATTTGAATGTAGATTTAAATTTGTATTACCATTTTCAATACCTTTTTTTTTTTAATTTTTGATATTATTAACATCGAAAATTTTACTCTACAATTAATATAATTTTATTATTTATATTTATAATATTAATTGTATTAATTATAGAATGAATAATAAAAATTCTATCGAAAATTTTACTCTATAATTAATATAATTTTATTATTTATATTTATAATATTAATTGTATTAATTATAGAATGAATAATAGAATATTTATATTGAATATTTTAATTGATTTTATTAATGAATAGCTATTCAATCATTGTATAAGGTTCATATAAAGTTAAATCATTTCTAATAATTTAAACAATTCTCTGACCAAGATTAATATTTACTATAAGATAAATATTTTCTGCTATAATCGGTAACAGGTCTTACGAAAAAAAAATGCAGGTAATTGTCAATTTAATAGACGATATAATGCGCAAAAAAACAACTTTCGGATAATAAAAAAGAAATTGGACTGTTTTATTTTCACAAACGAAAGTTAAACGAAAGAATAGAGAAATTTTTAATCATGTTTGACCAGGGCGTTGGTACGTTTAATGAAATATTAGCATATTACCGTATATATGGTGCAATTAACAAAATATCTTATGACCAGAATACTTGTCTGCTTGATTTCGTGAATGTAACTTGGTGAAATTAAAGAACAATTAAATATAAATTATAAAAAATTATAGAATTATTACATTATTCTTATAAACTGCACGATACAATAAATAATGTATAAAATTAAGACATTTCTCTTACTTCTCTGTGTGACATTCCTTCTGCACTCGTGGAAAACGACTTGCATTAATTTACATTAAATGGATGGTAGTCTGTTAATAGAGAGTGGCGAAGCAAAGATTCTCGAGAGCGAGAGAGAGAGAGAGAGAGAAAAAAAAAGAAAAAAGGAGAAACCGTGTTATAGCGATATAATTTGAACGAGACATCAAAGACCACATTGGCCTCGACTCGAATTTATACCTGACGTTCTCCTATATTTCTTCCTCTCTTTTCCTTCTCTCTCTCCCTCTCTCTTTTTTCTGCTATTTCCTTTCTGCGAGATTGAAGACCGAGTACGTTTATTATGTTGCTCCAACGACAGAACAACGCGTTTATCGGTCCTCTTTCTTCAAGGAGCACGTGTTACACGAGATTTATAAGGCCGCTACTAAGCCGAACGTTTGATTGGAAATCGTTCAAGAACGGCAGCGTTTCGTGAAAATTATTGCTCGTATAATCGTACAAGCGTAAAGAGATCCTTGATCTTTTCTTTCATGGTTTTTATCAACGTTTGTTACAGTTGGTTTGACATAAACTTCAATTCTCTTCGTGTCTTCTACTCGCGAAAATTGGAGAGACACGTCTCGATTAATTTACTTTGAAAAGTTCGTACTCGTACTTTCAAAAGTATTTGTATGAAATTATCAACTAAAAAGATCGAAACGACTTCACAACGACTGTAGAAAACTATGGGAAACTCTCAGCTCTCTCATTCCAACGGACTTTCTGCTACCGAGCCCGATGACGTTTACGCTTTTTTCGTCCTTTGACCGGCCGCTTCCAATTAAACTGCAAGCCGAGATTACAATTGAAACTACAAGCCGAACCTACAACCAACTTCCCGATACTACGACATGTTAGAGAGTAGAGAAATTTCTCAATTAAAAATTTAAGAGTGGCTCGGAAGTTAGTGTCGAAGATTATTGAGATTTCCAACAATCGATATGTTCTTAATATTTTCGTAGATTGTCGTTCGTTCAACGTCAATCTCGAGCACGAGACGCGCGTAAATGTAACAATTGCAGTCACATTCATCTTCGATAAATGAAACAACATGATTACGCCGGGCGAGGTCAATTCAAAATTAACGTTCACATTAATTCAATTATTAAAGAAACTCTGGACGCATTTTAATAACACGAATATCCGTGTTCGTTGGCACAGCAATTATTAATTAACGCGGCGATATTTAATTAAAGAATTCTTCATTCGTTGTTAATTATCGAAGTTGAGATTTATTTATTGTTCGTTACGTAATGAAATAATTATTGCTTTTCAATACGAATGCGAAGATTTATGCCTCAGTGGGTAACGAGACTAATGCAATAATGCGTTTAATCTGTCATATCTAAATTGGTAAATCATTGCTACCGTATTAATTATATTACACTGTTATGTATTAAATATATTATTATTACGTTACCTATAATATCATTACGCTGTGATATACTGAATATATTATTATTACTTTAATAACATGATCTTGGCTTACAAAATTTTTCCCCGATTCAAGGGAAATGTAACTTGTTTCATTTCCATCAAATAACATCAAAATGTCCGTCGTGCGTGCATTATAAATAAAAAATGTGTAAATCAAGCATGTCTCGTGCAGTATTGAACTATCTTCATATTAATTATTCAAATTTTCGTAAATGTGTTGCGGCTTTGTTCAATGATTAGAAATGCTTTGAAAATCATAGCGATTGTATACTTTACGTATTATCTTCAGAAAATTTACTTTATACTAGTAAATACAAGCAATTGAATAATAACAACTCTAAACACTAAGAATATCTTCAGAAAATTTACTTTATGCTAGTAAATACGCGCAATTAAATAATAACAACTCTAAACACTGAGAATATCTTCAGAAAATTTATTTTATGCTAGTAAATACACGCAATTGAATAATAACAACTCTAAACACTGAGAATATCTTCAGAAAATTTACTTTATGCTAGTAAATACACGCAATTAAATAATTACGACTCTAAAAATTGAAAGTATCTTCAGAAAAATTTACTATATGTTAGTAAATGCACGCAATTTAATAGTTACAACTGTAAAAACTGAGAATATCTTCAGAAAATTTACTTTATGTTAGTAAATACACGCAATTACATAGTTACAACTCTAAAAATGGAGAGTATCTTCAGAAAATTTACTATATGTTAGTAAATACACGCAATTAAATAGTTACAACTGTAAAAACTAAATGTATTTTCAGAAAATTTACTATATGTTAGTAAATACACGCAATTAAATAGTTACAACTGTAAAAACTAAATGTATTTTCAGAAAATTTACTATATGTTAGTAAATACACGCAATTAAATAGTTACAACTGTAAAAACTAAATGTATTTTCAGAAAATTTACTATATGTTAGTAAATACACGCAATTAAATAGTTACAACTGTAAAAACTAAATGTATTTTCAAAAAATTTACTATATGTCAGTAAATACACGCAATTAAATAGTTACAACTCTAAAAACTGAGAATATCTCCGGAAAATTTACTATATGTTAGTAAATACACGCAATTAAATAGTTACAACTCTAAAAGCTGAGAATATCTTCAGAAAATTTACTTTATGCTAGTAGATACACGCAATTAAATAGTTACAACTCTGAAAACTGTGAATATCTTCAGAAAATTTACTTTATGCTAGTAAATACATGCAATTAAATAGTTACAACTCTAAAAATTGAGAGCATCTTCAGAAAATTTACTTTATGCTAGTAAATACATGCAATTAAATAGTTGCAACTCTAAAAACTGAGAATCTCTTCATAAAATTTACTATATTAGTAAATACACGCAATTAAATAGTTACAACTGTAAAAACTGAATGTATTTTCAGAAAATTTACTATATGTTAGTAAATACATGCAATTAAATAGTTGCGACTCTAAAAACCGAGAATATCTTCAGAAAATTTACTATTTGTTAGTAAATACACGCAATTAAATAGTTGCGACTCTAAAAACCGAGAATATCTTCAGAAAATTTACTTTATGCTAGTAGATACACGCAATTAAATAGTTGCAACTCTAAAAACTGAGAACCTCTTCATAAAATTTACTATGTGTTAGTAAATACACGCAATTAAATAGTTACAACTCTAAAAACTGTGAATATCTTCAGAAAATTTATGCCACTAAATACACGCAATTAAATAATCACAGCTGTGAAAAAGCTGCGAACATAACACTCGTCTGAATATCTTCGGCCAAAGCACGTGTCTTTCTACACCGCGATAATAAGAACTTATTTCCTCGACAATGGCGGCGCGACGGCTTGACAGGACAGAAAATAAACTAGCACGAATCGATAGGAACGCGAGCGGCGAGGGGAAGCAAATCTTCTACACGTTCGGCCGTCGTCGGCGTGGAGAAGAAGAGAGTCGAATCCGTTTTCTAGAGAGTAAAGCGGAAATTAGAATTTTCACGGCGGAGGGGCGAAAAGAAAAAAAAAAAAAACCCCTAGAAAAGAAAGAAAGAAAGAAAGGAAGAAAGAGAAGGGAGAACGTGGACGAGAGAAGTTTCCTCGTCGGATGAAGAAGGCGAATCTTCGGCCGGAACGAGTTGGCGTTGATGGAACGACAAGGGAGGTTGGAAAGGTGGATGACTTTAGGCAGGCCCGTCAAATCGAGAGGGAAGAACGTGGCAGGCCACTCCTCGAGCTAGCAGAACCCCTGACTGTCGTGACACGATAAAGGACGAAAGTCCACCTCCATTCTTTGCCGTGACAGTATGTCTTATATTCGCTTGTGTTTTCTTTTTCTTTTCTTTTTTTTTTTTTCACGGGAACCTAGCTAAGCTAGCCGATTTCTCGTTTATTCCCCGCAACGAGGCACGCTCGAGTCGACTTTTAAAGAAATCGAATTATAGAGTTGAAATTGTTCTTACAAACGTTTTTCTATCTTTTCTATTTTAATTCAGTATACTTCGTCGTGGATGGACGCAAAATTTTTTTTAAACTGTACACACGTGTAGGGGGGTTCTTTTTTTTTTTAACTGACGTGTTAAAGATTTCTTGTATGAAACGATTACCGAATTTTTATGAATTTTTAAATGACGTGGTCGTTTGCTGGAAAGCGCTAGGCAGAGTTGGATTGCCTCTGGTAAATTATTGATGATAGTAAATTGATAATATAGGTAGGTATCTGACAATTATAATTGCACTGATGTTGTGGAAAGATTGTTGAAAAGTACCGATAATAATAATTTAAAACAACAAAATATTCCTGAAAATTGTATAGTTGTCAAACAAATGTCATTACAGAACATTTATTTATTATAATTTATTGTTAAAGTAAATGCTTCACTTAAGCTTACTAAAATTAACGTTATTATTAATGAATCATTGCTACTTTGTTGTTAAAATTTTACAATTATTGTCACTTCACGATTATTTTTCAATTACATCTCAAATAATTTCCACATAAATTGATTTACAGAATTTTCGCAAGGAACACTTGCACGATAAAAGAATGTAACAAAACGTGTTGCGTCTCGTTCACTTCGACAACTATTTAAATTCAGCAACCTCTGTATCGTGGAAGTTCCAAGTTTCAGGGAAGTGTCAAACAGATATAACTTACATAAAATGTCTCGGAGGATGATCCCTTTAAGAGAGACGCTCGTGCTAGTAAGATATATAGAGTTAAGAAACTCCTGCCAATATTATATCAGGTGAATTTCATACGTATAAAAAGAAATTCTTCGAGAACATGTGTCGTTATGAATTATCAATTCATTTTCACCGTTGAGATGTTGAATGTTATTTCATCTTTTATTCTTGTTTATAACGTTTTGTACAATCATTTTCAAGTTATCAATTTGGAGGTTATCTTCAGTTTTTTAAATTTATCTTCAATTTCTCACATTTCTCGCGTATTACTTTTGTAAGAAATCATCGTTATCTGGAAAAATCTTCGCTGTCCACGACAGACCTCGTTAGTCAGTCCAAGGACTGAAAACAGAAATGAAGAAACGGCACGTTTAAATTTTAATACGCGAAGAAATCTGCCGATAAATATTCAAGATCAACTGTAGCTGACAGATTTCTCAACACTAACGATCCGTCAGAACTGTCTCACCCCAAGTAACAATCGTTCAGAGTTTACAGCCTTACGAGCCGTTTATGTGACTCGTTAAACCAGGAATTTTGATTACGTGCTCCGTATTCAGAGCTCCGCAGAAGTTTCTCTGCCCGTTAAAATGCAGGCATAAACCAAGCGGCAGCATACGGCGGTATTAATTAACAGGCACCTCAAAACGACGAACCCTTGGCAAACATCCGCAAGTGCTTCTCGACTTCCGGCTCGCGTGTGACGCCCCTGCAAGTCGAGGCAAGAGAGAGAGAGTATCCATAAACTACTCGCCTAACCGACTGATGTTTGTCCGCGAACGCGAGCATTTCATCGGGCTTCTGCCAGAGATTTTATTCAAAAATCAAACGCTACGATTCGCGATGTTATATACGAGACGCTCGATTATCATTATCGTCGTAGTTCCTTTCGTTATTAGCAGTATCATCGGTATACTGAAGGCTGAAATAAATTAAAAATCCATTTGGCTCGTATTATTAACGAGGTGCGTGAAATAAAAACGCTTTGGGAATTGTCTCGAAGCGTTTTGCAACTAATACGCGAAGTAATTGGGAAACTTATAATTACATAATTAAGGTACATTAACTTCAGTTAATTATACGGTATGCAAGTTGCTAATGAAGTCGCTATAGCGCTACGCGGGATTATTCCGCCGAAGTTTGCCGGTTTGTTCTTCTCTTTTCTTTTTCTTTTTCCTCTTTCTTTTTCCAATTTTTCTTTTTCTTTCTTTTTTTTTTTTTTTGTGTTCAACGTGGAAATTGAAGTTCAACGAGAATGTCTTTTTAGTGCCTCGGTAATTCTTCGGCTAAGTAGGGAAAGAAGGGATTTCGGATGACTTTGTTACAGTAAAATAGTGTTCGCGGTAATTACGATCGCTATATATATTGGATCCTCGAGGAAACTCGACCAACGGGCAATTTTATATGACGCTTTTAATTCGATATTTCATATTTCGACGGTTGTGGAACATCCCGCATCGTGGAAACCTCCGAATGATCCGCGTAACAAGCTTATTTTCAATTTATTTCCAATTATGCCATTTGTGTTTTTCACATTCTACGGTGAAACGTAATCTTGTGCTTCTCTACGGAAAATCTTGTTGTCGTGATACTATATGCGAAGTTGGAGCTATCGTGTAACAATAACGTGGACAAGCTTACCGAAGAAATAGATTTTGTATCCAGGAAATTGGATTAGATAGAAACGAACAAGTTATTTTCAGTATTTTCGAACAACAGGGTATAACTTCTCTTGTCGAGTCATGAAATTATATTTTCCAATTGTTTAACGAGGATGTAATTTTAAGCACGATTTTTCGTTCAATTAGGTATCCAATAATTTGTATTCTTTTCAAAGTTTTCATTGGTAACAGATGTCTAAACAATTTTCTAATCAAACTCGGTAATACAAGTAATAAACAATATCTAATCTATTAATTTAATATTTTAATAATATTTAAAATGTTACAATATTATAACATTATTATACTATAAATAATTTTCTAATCAAACTAAGTATTATAAGTAATAAACAATATCTAATCTATTAATTTAATATTTTAATAATATTTAAAATGTTACAATATCATAACATTATTATACTATAAAATATTAGAATATTATATTGTAAGATTTTTATATTATAAAATATTACAATGTTATAACATTATTATACTATAAACTATTTTACTAAATTTATACTAAATTTTCTAATCAAACTAGGTATTATAAGGTATTATAAACAATATCTAATCTATTAATTTAATATTTTAATAATATTTAAAATGTTACAATATCATAACATTATTATACTATAAAATATTAGAATATTATATTGTAAGATTTTTATATTATAAAATATTACAATGTTATAACATTATTATACTATAAACTATTTTACTAAATTTATACTAAATTTTCTAATCAAACTAGGTATTATAAGGTATTATAAACAATATCTAATCTATTAATTTAATATTTTAATAATATTTAAAATGTTACAATATCATAACATTATTATACTATAAAATATTAGAATATTATAAGATTATTATATTATAAAATATTAAAATATTGTAACATTGTTATAAAATATTAAAATATTGTAACATTATACTATAAAATATTACAATATTATAACATTATTATACTATAAACAATTTTCTAATCAAATCAGGTAATATAAGTAATAAACAATATCCAATCTATTAATTTAATATTTTAATAATATTTAAAATGTTACAATATTACAACATTATTATACTATAAAATATTACAATATTATAACATTATTATATTACATTTATAGTAATAACATTATACATTAAAGCATTATAATACTAAATTAAATTTAAATAACATTAATAATTACAATAATAATACATTATACTATAATACTATACTGAATTCAAATAATATTTTAAGTACTACAATATTATAAATAATAAATAATATCAATTTAATATTTGAAATACCAGTCGGCAAAAATTTTGGACACGATTCCGTCGTCAATCGAATTTTTCAAACATTAAAGTCTACTCATCAAGTTACCTCAGACTATAACACAACTCATTTGTCAAGTCACAGTAGCCACAGTGCTAGCCGAAATGTGATAACGAGACGCGATACTATCCGTACGATCGACTTGCCAACCGATAAGATTCTAGTTAGTCTTTCCCGTAATATGGTTCCGAAGTAATTAGTAGTTTTTGGTAGCCCCGGAGGTGAAGAGCACCCTCCGTGAAATTCGGCGTCTCTTCGGAGACTACCGGTTCAACTGTTCGGCAACGTAAACTCGTTTCTCGACAGATTCCCCCAATGTGATTTATTCGGATTAAACGCGGCCCCGCCCCCTTATCTTGATCATTATTAAAGGCCAGCCTGAAATTTTCCTCCGATCGACCTTACGTACTCACGTTCCAACGTTATCGGGGAAATTCGAGGGTGAATTCAGCGGAGACCGATGAGGATGGTGGAGAAAGAGACGAACGAGAGAGAGAGAGAGAGAAGAGGACGAAAGAAAAGGAGGAATTAAATTACGTCCTTGAGAAAAATTTCCTTCGACGATCAAACGATCGTGAAATAAGCGAAGGAAACTGTGTTTGACAAACAGGCGACGGGTTCTCTCCTTGCAGCTTGTTGACAAGACCGGCAGAATGTGTTTTCTGCTCGTTGTCGAATTTACCTTACCGAGATTCGCGAAATCTTTTTCAGAGGGAGTCGTCCGATGTCTCTGCGATTTACTTCTTTTTTTCTTTTCGAAAGAGAGAGAGAGAGGTGTTCGAATTCATTCGAAGAGCAAGATCGAAACTGTGTGTGTAAGTAGTTTTCTCCGACGTGTGATTATTTTGTAAATTCGTTGCTATCGCGAAGATTGACATTTAGAATTATATTATACGAATATTTTTATGAAAAATCTGGTAAATACAAGACGATATCTCTTTATGATCACAGAAATTTTCAAAGACACAGGGAAATTTGAAAGAGTATATATGTATATGCACTTTAGTTTTTTTTTTGACGTGTGATTATTTTGTAAATTTGTTGCTATCGCAAAGATTGACATTTAGAGTTATATTATATGAATATTTTCATGAAAAAACTGGTAAATACAAAAAAGAATAAATACAAGAAGATATCTCTTTATGATCACAGAAATTTTCAAAGACGCAGAGAAATTAAAATATATATATATATATATTTTAATTTCTCTGCGTATGTATATATATATACATACACTTTGTGATTATTTGAAATTATTGAACTACAATTGAAGAAAGTTCCAGTTCGATGTACTCTGTAATTTTACTTTCTAAAATATTGCTAAAAGATTTTAAAAGATTTTAGCAATACTTTAGAAGATAAAATTACAGAGTACACCAAATTGGGACTTTCTTCAATTGTAATTCAATAATTCCAAATAATCACCAAGTGTATGTACATATAAATATATTTCTTTTCTTAAATTTTAAAATCTTTACTTTTAAAATATTTTTAGCAATATTTATATTCCTGTGATTCATATGTCTCGTGATATTCATAATCATTTATTTCCGAAGTATCGAAACGCCAAACCTGCTCGATAAACATCTGCTCGAGCACCTCAAAAATGAAAGCGTTTTCTCATGCAAAATCCTCCAGGGCGCAACATTAACGCCACTTTTCACCAACATTTCACCTTTCACTTAGCATCTCGCGTTATCGCGAATGTGTCTCGTTGATACCCGCAGGGGGGAAAAAAAAATTCGCATCACTCTGTCACACACGAGCTCGAACAGAGCGATGCGCCACGATCTGGCGGTAGCTTCCTCTCCTTTCGCCACGTTGCAAAACCATTTTACGCTATATTTATCGAGATTGTTACGGCTCGTCGACAGTAAGGGCCGACAAGCATTTTCTAGATAAATGTTTTGCCATAATCTCGCCGCCACGCGTGCAACGTGAGCAATCAACCATCGTAATAATGTCCCGTGACGCAAGGGTGACGATATGTTCGACGTGAGAGTTCATTCATATCGTTCCCGCCATTATTGTCGCCAAATGCTCGACATTCCTGAGAAATATACAAGTAGACACTCGTCTCGAACAGACACTTCATTACTTGTCACGCAAATGCAAATTGCACGTACGGTTTCCCACCAGATGTTCGCAGGAAGGATGTTTTTTCTACTTTGAACGTCGACACGAACTATTTATGAATACTGCGTTACGTGCACAGTGACAACAACACTTTAAAATTTCATTAATAATGTACGTAATATAATTAATATATAATGTACATAATATAATATATATTAATGCTAATACTGTAGGCTATTTGGTAATGCTAATACTTTCATTAACCACTTGCAACCGCTGGCAACTGACTGCGGACCATAACGAGTGACCAAAACCGTATATACAATAATTCGTCGCTTTCTTTTCAAACTCGTCAGTATGACATCACTGGATAGAAATTATTGAGAAGTAATAAATTTATTATTATTTATTATTTGCCTAGGTTGTACTTAAATATACTTAAAATATACTTAAAACTGAGAAAATATGGCAAAATTTTGGGACAAAAAGGAAGTCTCGACGTGCGTGGCACGTCATTTCCAGCGCCAACAGGTTAATACTGATATTGTAGTTTGAAAATACAGGAATTACAATATACTTGAGATTGATTTGAAATTTTTCCAATGAATAAAGTTTCTTAACCAGCTTTCGATCCCTGGTAAAAAATTATTCGAACAAAATAAATGATTTGAAAGTGAAGACATCAGAATTTAAAATAAGCACTATTGTCGTGCGATTTTCTTTTCGCACGATGAAAAGAAAATTGTAATTTTTCGAAATGAAAAAGAATTGTAACACAGTCGCAGTAGCGTTCGATATCTATAGAAATACTCGAGAAAATTCAGGTGTATCACTGTGTATCGCGTGAACCAAGAAAAAAAAAGAAAAGGTAGCAAAATTTACATTCTCGAATTACACCTACCGAAAGAAAACGACGACTCGGCTGTTCCATCAGTTTTCCACGCCCACGAGACAGGCGTAGGCCGAGAAACAATTAGGACAACGAAAAGATGTCACCGTTTGTAGAGGTAGCGTAATGGGGTGAACATTAGCCACGACCCTCCGTCGAGGGTCAAACTGCTCGTATAAATAAATTACTTTCGCTCTTTATGTTTTTTGCCCGGCCCGATAAACGAGGTCGTTTACAGTCAAAGCAACCGCGCGGCCCCGAGACCGCAATCTTCAGCTTCTCGTTTTGTCTCCGCGCGGCGACGGCCATTTTCCATTCGATCCCGCAGGACGTTTCCGTTAAGCGCACTAGGGCTACGATCTTGTTAATGAGCCAAGAAACGGAACCGGTGCCGGTGTAATGGCTGTTAATTGCATTCACCTTTTATCGTATTCCCTACCGTTCCTCTGTCTCTCGTCGCAACGATTATATCGCAAATTGCCAGCCGAATTTTCGCAAACAGCGAGAACTCGCGTTTAACCCATTGCGCTGGTAACTGGTTCGCGGACCATAACGAGTGACCAAACCGTATGCAATAATTCTCGTCGAATTCTTTTCCTTTTGAACTCTCTGGAAATTATTGAGAAATAATAAACTTGTCATTTGTTTCACCTGGGTTACATTTTAATATACTTGAAACTGAGAAAATGTTGCAATTTTGGGACAAAAAATCCTCGACGTGCGTGGCAGCGAAAGAGGTTAACAAGAGGTTCTCTTTCAGTCAATAATTTACTTTAATAATAAATAAATAATACAGACTTTCCAATTGAAAATTGACTTCACTGATTGACTTTAATTTTTCAATTCTAAAATATCTATAACGTCAAACTTCAACTTGATTCTTTAACCACAAAGCGGTGGCAACTGACTGCGGACCATAACGAGCGACCGAACTGTATACAATAATTCGTCGCATTCTTTTCCTTTTGAACTCGCTATGATGTCACTGAATAGAAATTATTAAGAAGTAATAAACTTGTCACTTGTTTTGCCTGGGTTACATTTAAATATACTTGAAACTGAGAAAATGTTGCAATTTTGGGACAAAAAATCCTCGACGTGCGTGGCAGCGAAAGAGGTTAACAAGAGGTTCTCTTTCAGTCGATAATTTACTTTAATAATAAATAAATAATACAGACTTTCCAATTGAAAATTGACTTCACTGATTGACTTTAATTTTTCAATTCTAAAATATGTATAACGTCAAACTTCAGTTTGGTTCTTTAACCACAAAGCGGTGGCAACTGATTGCGGACCATAACGAGTGACCGAACTGTATACAATAATTCTTTTCCTTTTGAACTCGCTATGATATCACTGAATAGAAATTATTAAGAAGTAATAAACTTGTCACTTGTTTTGCCTGGGTTACATTTAAATATACTTGAAACTGAGAAAATGTTGCAATTTTGGGACAAAAAATCCTCGACGTGCGTGGCAGCGAAAGTGGTTAACAAGAGGTTCTCTTTCAGTCGATAATTTACTTTAATAATAAATAAATAATACAGACTTTCCAATTGAAAATTGACTTCACTGATTGACTTTAATTTTTCAATTCTAAAATATCTATAACGTCAAACTTCAACTTGATTCTTTAACCACAAAGCGGTGGCAACTGACTGCGGACCATAACGAGCGACCGAACTGTATACAATAATTCGTCGCATTCTTTTCCTTTTGAACTCGCTATGATGTCACTGAATAGAAATTATTAAGAAGTAATAAACTTGTCATTTGTTTTGCCTGGGTTACATCTAAGTATACTTAGAACTGAGAAAATTTTGCAATTTTGGGACGAAAAATCTTTGACCTGCGTGGCACGTCGTTCCAGCGGAAGAGATTAACAAGAGGTTCTCTTTCGCTCGATAATTTACTTTAATAATAAATAAATAGCACAGACTTTTCAGTTGAAAATTGACTCCACTGATCGACTTCAATTTTTCAATTCTAAAATATTTGTAACGTCAAACTTCAGCTTGGTTCTTAAACCAGAAAGCGGTGGCAACTGATTGCGGACCATAACGAGTGGCCGAACCGTATACGATAATTTGTCGATTTCTTTTTGAACTCGTCGGTGTAATATCACTGGATAGAAATTATTATTGAGAAATAATAAACTTGTCATTTGTTTCGCCTGGGTATACTTAGAACTGAGAAAATGTTGCAATTTAGGGTCAAATATTTTCGTCATTCCAGCGCAAAAAGTTGATGATCGACAACGTAATCCCTGTTTTCAGTGATTATCGTTCGAAACGCTTGGCGATAATCAGCTTCGTGTATCTGCCATTGAATATTCGTTCTGAATTTCGAACTGCTGTGAATCCTCTGCGCCGTGATATCTTTTCTGGAGAGGGAAGGTTGTGCAGCGATTAAATTAACCCTGGATCAACGAACGCACGGTTCGTTCTCTTTCATGGTAGAGATTTAATTTCTCGTAACTATCGAAGGTAGAATTGTCAAGTAATTTGACACTGATCACGAAATTTTTACGAATTCTTTTTTGTACTGCCTCACTTTTGTTATATGTTTAGAACGCTAATGAAATGTCTTAATATTTCTTTCCTTAGTATATAATTTAATATTTATAGTAATTTATATTTTATATTCTCTGTAATCGAGAAATGGCGGCGAAATTAAATCAAATTAAATCAAAAATTCCAAAAGCAAGCAATTGAAAATTTCCGAATGTCCAATGATATCGGTGAAGTGAGTCAAATGTTAAACAATCTACGTGAATGATCTTCGTCAACAGACATTCCCGATTTTATTACGTAACTCTGATTCCTTCGTACAGTTACGACAAGTGATAACTCATAATAACTGTATTTTTATTAACAATCGATATCCAGACGTTTCGAAACTTGCATTTCGAAGAACTTGTTGAATGATTCGCTGTCGTTCTTGAGAAGTATGTTGGAACATTTTCTTATCGCCTTCATATTTCGTTCGTGTAGATTCATAAAATTAGGCCGCCCGATGCATCAGATATTTTTCTGGCACTTAACCTTAACGACAGAGATTTCAGAGTAATTGCGAGTTTAATAATAGTTGGAATATACGTAGAATTATATTGTATATTGTTATAATGTAGGATAACCACAGGCCCCTGTTTCGTTATTAATTTATTTATATGCATATTCAAGTTTTAACTGCCGCCAGCGAAATGGATATACGGGGCTAATTCTTCGGCCGGGTTCTGCTGGTATAAGTTATAATTATTAAGGCTGAGCCTAATTGGAGATTACCGTGATACTTAACGTCATGTGTTATTTGAGAGGGAAATTATGACGATATTTATTACGTCTGTGGTATTACGGGACCTCACTGGTAGCTCTCTGTCCGGGGTTAACTGGCGATTATTATAAGTGTAAGTAATTAAATTTGATTTACAGGAACGTGGTTATTGCACGTGCATATATTGACAGTGTCGATGCAGTATCGAGGACATGATGATTGAAAAGCGAAAGCGATGTATTTAATTTCAAATTCGCTCGGAAATCATACACTTTTTATCTCGAATGTTATTTAATCAATTCTAGTTACTTTAGTATATATTTAATATTTATATTAAATTTATATTTAGTATATATTTAATATTTATATTTTAGTATATATTTAATATTTATACTTTAGTATATATTTAATATTTATACTTTAGTATATATTTAATATTTATATTAAATTTATATTTAGTATATATTTAATATTTATATTAAATTTATATTTAGTATATATTTAATATTTATACTTTAGTATATATTTAATATTATTTAGTATATATTTACCAAAATATTCTATACATTAATATTTAGTATATATTACTAAAATATTATTAAAATATTCTATACATTAATATTTAGTATATATTACTAAAATATTATTAAAATATTCTATACATTAATATTTAGTATATATTACTAAAATATTATTAAAATATTCTATACATTAATATTTAGTATATATTACTAAAATATTATTAAAATATTCTATACATTAATATTTAGTATATATTACTAAAATATTATTAAAATATTCTATACATTAATATTAGTATATATTTAGTATATATACATTAATATTAATATTTAGTATATATTTACCAAATATTCTGTATATTATTTTTATATAGTATTATAGTAATTTTATTTAATATCATTTTCAATATTCTATAGATATCAGATTTGAGATAAATATATAATGTAATATACAAGTACAAATGCAACGAAATTTCTAATCGAGGAACAGAATGAGAAAACAAACAAAAACGAAAGGCAAGTAATCTTTTAAATTCATTCGAATCTCGAAGAAATATTATACTGAAAAGAGTCTTTACTCAGTAAGTGGCAGTATCGACACATGTGAATGTCAAATTGAAGCAGTGAATCGTCGCGTCGCGAGGATGAATTTAAAACGGGGATCTCTTTGCCCGGGCGAGCGTTTAGAGGTACACGAATTAACATTCGAAACGCGAGCAAAAGGGGCGAGGAAATAATCGCGAAATGATTTATCGCGTGTCGGAACGCGCAACATAAATCACCCGAGGAGCAACGTTTTACAAATACAATAAGCGAAATCTCCACCTCCAGGCTGGTAAATCGGTTCGTTCATTTTTTCAACCGTTGACTCGCATCCGCCGTGCCAGCCAATGGGATACAGCAATCGCTATTTCTAGCCTCTTTCACGCGAATATCGCGAATATATTAGTAGTGTCGGTAGTAAAATTATTTGAACATTTTACGTAGGAGAAATTTCATATTCGTGTTATATGAAATATTTTAGAATTTCATTATTCCAACGAGAGACGACAATTACAACTATAGTGGTATAGTTTGGAACCAATATGAAAATGTAAATAAAAGGTTGAATCATGTAGAAGATTGTATGAGAATGTTTTACGTTTGTACACATTAGATATGTTGTATCAATCATTTAAAAATTTGATTATTGCAATGAGACAATAATCACAATTACGTTGGCAAAGTTTGGAACCAATCTGAAAATGTAAGTGAGAGGTTGAATCATGTACAAGATTGTATGAGAATGTTTTACGTTTGTACACATTAGATATGTCGTATCAATTACTTAAAAATTTGATTATTGCAATGAGACAATAATCATAATTACGTTGGCAAAGTTTGAAACCAATCTGAAAATGTAAGTGAGAGGTTGAATCATGTAGAAGATTGTATAAGAATGTTTTACGTATGTACACATTATGTGTGTCATGTAAATCATTTTAAAATTTCATTATTGCAGTGAGACAACAATCACAATTATATTGATAAAGTTTAGAATCAATTTGAAAATGTAAGTGAGAGGTTGAATCATGTAGAAGATTGTGTGAGAATGTTTTACGTATGTACACATTATGTGTGTCATGTAAATCATTTTAAAATTTCATTATTGCAGTGAGACAACAATCACAATTATATTGATAAAGTTTAGAATCAATCTGAAAGTGTAAATAAAAGGTTGAATCATGTAGAAGATTGTTTGAGATGAGAATGTTTTACGTTTGTGCACATTAGATACATATGTTGTGTAAATCATTTTAGAATTTTATTATTGCAATGACAGACGACAATTATACTCGTGCTGATAAAGTTTGAAAATGTGTGTAGATGGTATGTGAAAGATTGTATAAAAATACTCGCTGCACGGGAGGGGGTGTAGCTTTATTCGATTGTTCGCGACGCGCGCTGCGACCTCGTGCTCGTTCTATCGAGCTAAAACGATGACTCGTCGAGTTTACTCGCGAGTGCCCGGCGTTTGCCGGAACGGTATCAAAATGCGGAAGGGGCAGGAACTCGAAGAAAAATGTCCGCGTTTTTTTTCGATACAGTCACAGCGACAGAAGCGGGGTGCAGAGGCAGGGAAAGCACGCGGTTAATAGCGAGTCGTAAATCAAGCCCGCCGCCAGGAATGCGTTGATTCACCTCGATTTAACTCAACTCCGTCGATCGTGACCATTAGTTTTGACGCGTTTATTATTTTTACGCGATCGGTCACCCTTTTCACCACGATCGATACGCCGCACGAGATTTAAAAGAGAAAAAAAAAAAAAAAAAAAGAAAAGAAGAAGAAATCACTTACACACGTGATATAATGGTGAAGAATTTTCTTCTTTCGATAAGAGCAAAGACGAATTTAACTGGACAATCTGGCGATGACAACAATTTGAGAAACATGTAGATTGTAGAAATAAATTTAAAAAAGCAGAGAAAAATTGCAGAGAATGATCATAATACGAGGAAGTATATATACTTTTATCTTTCTTAATCTTCAAAAATGGTTTATGAATAAACATTTACAATCTACTTATCTAGTGATGTAAGAAATTTGATTATTCTTTAATTTCATTAATTTCTCTTCAGCCAAGTACCTACGTGATCAAATGATCATCGTGCCAGCTACATATTCACTTTCACGTCGACGAGCATTTTATTCAAGAAGTCTGTAATAATTCAAATATCTGGATCTCAGCGTGAAATATCCAAAGAATGAGATTCCAGAGGACAAGTTTCTTAATTATTATTCCTCCACCTGAGACGTAAAATTTCAAGAATTTTCAAGACAGGAAATACAGAAACGAGCATGTGAATATTAATATATATATTAACCGAGAAGAACAAAAAAAAATTGAGACACACCACCTCCGCAAATTAAAGAAGCAATCGCACCGTCGACAATTCCCACAGCACGACCACGTATCTGCTTGCCTACAATTAATCAAAGAGCCGCATATTCAAAAAAACGTTCACGGTTTTGAATCGTTTGAAGACCGCTTTACAGCGATTCGCCTGGCTTTACGCCGGTTCTCTAGTTAAGTCGTACGTTCTGTTTCAATTACGGTAAGTAATGGCGAGAGGCACAATAACAGCAACGCAGGTTGTTTTTTTTTTTTTTTTTTTCTCCACGAACGTGCAAAGCGGCCGAGTTTTTTAGAAAATTGCCATACCGCGCGACGCCGCTCACTCATGTCACGTTGCGTTTCGAGACAGAAGTCTAAAGACGGGACTTTCTGCAAGCGTCAGACGCGTTTGCACCGATACAATGGAGAAACGTGTTTCCGTTTTTTTCTTTTCTTTTTTTTTTTTTTTTTCTTTTTTTGAAAATTTAGGAATCTTTCGAAAAATCGTTCATCGTTCATCGAAAGACACAGAGCAGGGGATGATTCCTCGCGAAACAATAAATCGAGAGCGTAGAATAAAATTCTTTTCATTTAAGAAAACTTAGTTTTTCCAGAAAATTTAATCTAAAGATTAGTATGAAGTATATTTTACATATTTTTTTTATCTGTTTCTGCATGTGGCATATAACTTCTGTTATATGTTTCTCGAAAACGAAGCACTAAGTGGAACAACATTGTTCTACATTTTCGACTTGTTTTCAACTTTCCATGCGCTACGGAACATCCTGTGTTGCCAATTGCTTTTCAACACTATTTAATTGTTAAATTGCAGTCCGTATTCGAAAGAATTTTAGCAAAACGAAAGACAAAAAAAAAGAACGAGAGAAGTCTGAAACGTTTCACTTCAACTGAGAATAATAAAAATGGATACCTACGTGTATTCTGTAGCAAAGATAAATTTATAGATATTAAAATAGTTTATAAAATAATAAGAGTAGATATTCGTAGATGCGAAAATGAACGAAGCATAGACATAAAACTAAAGGGAATGAATATTCATAGATGTACAGAGATACAAATGAAACAAATCACGAGTGGCAAATGTTTCTGGGGGAAGGTTTCTAGGGGCTCGTGAACGATCATGCTCGGTGCTCGTCGACGCGTATTTCGCCGACAACGGAACGTCAATCTGCAGGGTCTGCAAATGGCCCGCAGTGCATCATGGTGCAGCATGGTTTCGCATCTGCTTGCAAACAAGGCGACGATCGAGCTTTGGTAAGATGAGTTCGCAGATACGTTCTCGTGCCAATCAGAATCCAGGGTTTCGTTGATTGTTCACCAGATATTACCTTGTCCGTAATCATCGTCCTTGCGGGACGAGATGGTCACGATCGACGACGTGTCGCCACTGTTTCATCCGATTGTTGCTCGATGATCAAGGTCGATGTGTCTGCAACGCATTTCAACTTTTCTAGTCTAGTTCGTGACTATACTATGGTTTAAGATACAAGTTTTATATATTAGGTAAAAACATTCTATATATTATGGTTTACTATGGTTTTATATATTATTTTATATATTATACTATGGTTTAAGGTACAAGTTTTATATATTAAGTAAAGACATTTTACATATTGTAGTTTACTACGGTTTTATATATTATGGTATACTATGGTTTAAGATACAAGTTTTATATATTAGGTAAAGACATTTTACATATTATGGTTTACTATGGTTTTATATATGGTATACTATGGTTTAAGGTACAAGTTTTATATATTAGGTAAAGACATTTTACACATTATGGTTTTATATATTATGATATACTATGGTTTAAGGTACAAGTTTTATATATTGGGTAAAAACGTTTTACATATTATGGTTTACTATGGTTTTATATATGGTATACTATGGTTTAAGGTACAAGTTTTATACATTTGGTAAAGACATTTTACACATTATGGTTTTATATATTATGATATACTATGGTTTAAGATACAAGTTTTATATATTAGGTAGAAACGTTTTACATATTATGGTTTACTATGGTTTTATATATTATGGTATACTATGGTTTAAGGTACAAATTTTATATATTAGGTAGACATTTTACATATTATGGTTTACTACAGTTTTATATATTATGGTATACTATGGTTTAAGATACAAGTTTTATGTATTAGGTAAAGACATTTTATATATTATGGTTTATTATGGTTTTATATAGTATGGTATACTATGGTTTTATACATTATGGTATACTATAGTTTAAGATACAAATTTTATATATTGAGTAAAGACATTTTATATATTATGATATACTATTGTTTAAGATACAATATATTAAAGACATTTTATATATTATAATTTACTATGGTTTTATATATTATGGTATACTATGGTTCAAGATACAAGTTGTATGTATTAGGTAAAACATTGATTCCGATAGTTTTGTGAGCAATCACACAGAATCTATAGATCCTATAATGTAATAATAAATTTTGCTGCACATTTTTTACTCATTTCCGCGTCACAAATATTACTCATAGGACTAAATACTGCCAAATATAAATAAAAGTATGACGAATATTATTATTCAAGTACGAGTATGACAATTTCGCAAATGTTGCCCGTAAAATAGCGGTTGTTCTTCGAAACGAGCGTCTACGTTTCAGTTGATTAATTCGGGTTCTCGGGCTTTGACGAGCGGTTGGAACGTATCCATCGACAGGTTGTTTCATAGTCGAAAATTAACGACGCCATGACGACACGTCGACTTGCATTCACTTGGCGCTGTGTGCATCGACGTAACTGCGGCTGCACAACCGGTCAACCAGGGCTGATGAGTGCGTATATACGTACATACATAGGGGAACGCATGGCGGTTGGACAAGGAGAGAAGCAGAGAATGAGGGGGAGGGGGGCGTAGATAGCAAGGCAGTCTAAATTGCGCCCAAACTGCCCTCGGCGATACGGGCGATTGCTCGTCAAATCGATTCGTTGAATTGGCCGTCGCTTCATTTGCAAACAAACCGATCGATCCAAAATCCATTCCTGCCAGCCTTGATCGCGTTCTAATTAACTTTCTCCCCCTCCTGGTTCTCTTTTAATGAAGAGAGACTCACACGATCTTCTAAGTCGATCTGCAGTTTCGTTCGTTGTAAGAGATTTACGATGGTACGACGTTAGAAACTGAAATTCCTAGCCATTTGTTTGACGTTGTTTGTCAAAATTTGTCCACGGATTTGGGATTCGTTTGAACCGATCGTATTGGCAATGATTCGAGCTTTGAAACTTTTGGGCATGAAATTAACATTTTAAAAAAATAATACGTACATTTTATTGTTACTCGTTGATTGGTAATTGCTAAAAATTTGAGTTAAATATATATATAAAGTATATCTCCGTGTGACTTTATCCCTCCCCCCCCCCCTGGTTCTCTTTTAATGAAGAGAGACTCACACGATCTTCTAACTCGATCTGCAGTTTCGTTCGTTGTAAGAGATTTACGATGGTAGGACGTTAGAAACTGAAATTCCTAGCCATTTGTTTGACGTTGTTTGTCAAAATTTGTCCACGGATTTGGGATTCGTTTGAACCGATCGTATTGGCAATGATTCGAGCTTTTGAGCATGAAATTAACATTTTAAAAAAATAATATGCACATTTTATTGTATGTCATTCGTTGATTGGTAATTGCTAAAAGTTTGAGTTAAATATGTATATATATATATATATATATATATATAAGGTATATTTCCGTGCGACTTTATTCAAAGTGAATTCTTTTAATTTCGAGAGCTAGCTATTTGTCGATTTGTATCATTAATTTTTTTATAACACGGTAGTTACTCGAACTTGAATGTATAATTTTCGTTGCGAACTTGCAACTCTTTTGTTAACGAAGAAAGAAAAAAAGAAAAAAGGGCGAAACCATGGGAATATTGCCATAAATTTTCATTCAAATTGATTCGGTAGCCTTTCAGACATTTTGAAAATTTCACTCGAAGAAGGAGAAGAAGGTTTTTAAAGTTACTCGTTACCATTAGATACCGAAAGAACGTCGAAAGATCGTATTATTCTCCAGAGTATTCTAGAGTATGCGATTCTTGGAAAATCGATTTCTGACTTCGCGAACCCCGAGACGGATCGATACTTGGCGGCTTAAGAATCGGTCGCGAGACAAATGTCGAGGAATATTGGTAAAAACCGAGCGCTCGTGAGAGGGGTAAGGGGATTTCCTTCTTTCAGCGTTTCGAGGATCGATCGATCGATCTCGGGGCGCGGCGTTGGAGTAACGATTTGCTCGACAGGAAAATGAAAACCCCGTGCACAGGTGGAAATCAGCAGGGAAAAACGTGGCTAGATTCCGATGCAGGTGACACGCGGCCGTTGAAATATTTGACAAAATGTTGGCGAAATATGGAAGGAATGGTGAAACGTTTCGTAACGACGTTACGCCTGTTGTAAAAAGCATGCGAAGTATGGCTATTTTTGATTTGAAACTGGGTTAGTCAAACAGTGGCCCAGGGCCGCGGAACACATGCCGCCATTACGCGCGTCCTTCGTAGAGTTTAATCTAGAATTGCTCCTCCTTTCAGCCCGACTGAATTCGATAAACACGGATACGATATCGCCGCGTGCACTTCCGAAAATTACGCTCGTTACCTCTCGTTACCGCTTTCAAACGCGGGGCCGTTCTTCTCCTCCTTCGTTCTCTGCTTGTTTCGTCACGATGAAATTGCCCGATGATCTCACGCTGATCAGTTCGAACAATCTGTAATTGCGCGAAAAACGTTAATAACCGGCTGTCGCGATTATGTTGGTCTTAAGTTTCAAGTAAATTTAAAAATGTGTAAAATAAATATAAAATACAATTACAAGATTACTATACTATAATGATAAGTATGGTATTTTATAGTATTGCTATACTGTAGTAATAAAAATACAGTATTTTTTTTTTTTTTTTTTTATAGTACTGCCATATTGCAGAAATAAATACAGTATTCTATAGTATTGCTATATTGTAGTAATAAATACAGTATTCTATAGTATTGCTATACTATAATAATAAATACAGTATTTTAGAATATTGCTATACTATAGTAATATATAAGTATTCTAAAGTATTGCTATATTGTAGTAATAAATACAGTATTCTATAGTATTGCTATATTGTAGTAATAAATACAGTATTCTATAGTATTGTTATACTACAGTAATAAATACAATATTTTATAGTGTTGCTAAACTATATTAATAAGTACAGTATTCTATAGTGTTGCTATACTATAGTAATAAATACAATATTCTATAGTGTTGCTAAACTATATTAATAAGTACAATATTCTATAGTGTCGCTATACTATAGAATAATAAATACCGTATTCTGTAATATTGTTATACTGTAGTAATAAATATAGTATTTTATAATATTACTATACTATAGTAATAAATAAGTATTCTAAAGTATTGCTATACTGTAGTAATAAATACAGTATTCTATAATATTGCTATACTATAGTAATAAATACAGTATTCTGTAGTATTGCTATACTATATTAATAAATACAGTATTCTATAGTGTTGCTATACTATAGTAATAAATACAGTATTCTATAGTGTTGCTATACTATATTAATAAATACAGTATTTTATAGTGTTGCTATACTATAGTAATAAATACAGTATTCTATAGTATTGCTATATTATAGTAATAAATACAATATTTTATAGCATTAGTATACTATAGTAATAAATACAGTATTCTATAGTACTACTATACTATAGAGTGTTCTATAGTATTCTACAGTAATATACTATATAGTATTCTATAGTAATACTATATAGTATTCTATAGTAATACTATATTATAGATACATATTAATACGTGTACATGTGCACACATACATATTAACATCGTGCATCTATTATATACGAATATACTAACGTCTACTCCAAGATCGACACACAGCATTCTACAGTAAATTGAGAATGAAATCACAGCGGGGCCTCCTGCCCATTAATTTCACAATGAGATCACATCTCGTGAAAAGTAAGGCTGCGGACGTGAAACCAGGAAAAAATCCCAGCAAGCGCCATCTAGCCCGATGGATTTACGCAAAGCCTATAATGAATACTGAATTACTTGACGGATTAATGTTAAAATTAATACGTGATTATTAATATTCGGAAAATGCAAATACCAGCGACGGTATTGAATTTTAAATGTTAATTTAGTTAATTACCGCGCGTTTTCGATATCGGGGAGTGGACGACCGCGTCCGAAATTTGCTTCGTGCACCGAGTCCGATAATTAAGGCCCGACGTCGATACGAGTAAGCAGAAATCCGAATAGCCACGATCTCAAGCGAAAAGAAGCGGAAAAGCTTCTTACGAGCGACGAGGAGAGAATCTTCCTGTTAAAAATAAACGGCCAGAGGTAAGAGGTTAAGCTGTACGCGAGCTTTAACCCGATGCGCGTCAGTATTCAAGGTATCGAGCGAACAAGCTTCCAGTTGGCTTAAGATCGATCCATCTGACAATAAGCATAAAGTGGTTCCTTCTACGTCCTTTCGCTGGTTTTGTCTCGATTTTTCTTTTGCATTATTTTGCGTGTCGCGAAGGAAATAATTAGTTGTCGCGCAGCTTTTGTTTATCATCATTGCTGTCTTCAAATTCTCGATGTATTTTGTTTTAAAAGTCAAAAGATTTCTTTTATGCTTCGAAAGAAATTCGACACACTCTGATCCTTATAATTTAACACAATTTGTTGATATATTTCTCTGAAAATAATTTTTTTTTTTTCTTCATAAATTAATGTAAACGACAATGATTTTTCGTGAAGTATGTAATGTAAAAGTTTGTGTCTTTTAGTGTACTATTAATTGAACTTTCTCCTTTAATTTTAATTTCTCTGACACAAATATTAATATAATTATATAATTAATTTATATAAATATTAATATAATTGAACTTTTTCCTGAATATAATTTTTTTTTTCTTCATAAATTAATGTAAACGACAATGATCTTTCGTAAAGTATGTAATGTAAAAGTTTGTGTCTTTTAGTGTACTATTAATTGAACTTTTCCCTTTAATTTTAATTTCTTTGACACAAATACTAATATAATTATATAATTAATTTGTATAAATATTAATATAATTGAACTATTTCCTGAATATAATTTTTTTTTCTTCATAAATTAATGTAAACGACAATGATCTTTCGTAAAGTATCTAATGTAAAAGTTTGTGTCTTTTAGTGTACTATTAATTGAACTTTTCCCTTTAATTTTAATTTCTCTGACACAAATATTAATATGATTATATAATTAATTTATATAAATATTAATATAATTGAACTTTTTCCTGGAAATAATTTTCTTTTTTCTTCATAAATTAATGTAAACGACAATGATCTTTCGTAAAGTATGTAATATAAAAGTTTGTGTCTTTTAGCGTACTATTAATTGAACTTTTTTTTTAATTTTAATTTCTCTGACACAAATATTAATATAATTATATAATTGATTTATATAAATATTAATATAATTGAACTTTTTCCTATAATTTTAATTTCTCTGATACAAATATATACAAATATATTTCTATGATACAAATGATACAAATATTTCAACCGTTGGTAGTCCCATTCCCTCGAAGTAAATTGATGAATTTCAGCTTCAATATTCACGATAATTATCCGATATAATTATTCAATCCTACAGACATTAAACTGGCAGTCAGACTTTCAACTTTCGATTAAAATGTTTGACGAGCTCGTGTCTGAGGCAAATGTTTGTGGAAGAGGCGAGAGGGCGTTCGAGTTACTCGTTTTGTAATATTAAAAATAGAAGGGAAATTTATACATCTACAGAGTCGCGCTCTTGAAAAGGTTGTGAATTCGACTCTGGCAGTCGCTCGACTCGAGTTTGATCGATGGTGACCACTTCAAGAAAAGTTATACCGTTCGGGGTTCTGCGAACTCTGCCGATAAGGATAAGTGACTCAAGTGTTTGGCAACCCTGGAAAAGATACTTGAAGTTTTGCCTCACGGATAAATGGAAAAAACCTCGTTTTATCTACGAAATTAAAAGTATATATATGTATATAGTCGTTCAAAGGCCCAATCGTGCTCTGTATGATGCCGATGATGAAGCTGTTGCTTCGCGGAAATTTTCTCCCAACTTACAAACGTTAAATTTTATTTCAACTCACTCGATTTCTTTTTCAACGGAACACTCTACTATTGTAACTTTATGTTTCATTCTCTTGGCAACGATATCGTACGATTAAGTGAAAATAATTTGTTGAACATTTAAGAAGTTTCAACGATGGATATATAATTTCTAACGTTGTAAATGAAGTATTCAATTGTTCGTCACAATTAAGAGATTTTTAATAACCTTTTGTAACGTGAGGATTAAAAATTTCCACCTCTCCAAATAATAAATAAATAAATTCACGACATTTGTGTATTGCAATAACTTTTGTACAACATTGAAAAGTTATTAAATTTCGTTTAATAAAATATATGCGTAGAGATTAGTATTATTATTACTATTACTATTAATAGTAATATTACGATATTATTATTATTACGTAGAGATTAGTATTATTATTACTATTACTATTAATAGTAATATTACGATATTATTATTGTTACGTAGAGATTAGTATTATTATTACTATTACTATTAATAGTAATAATACGATAATATACTATTAATAGTAATATTACGTAGAGATTAGTATTATTATTACTATTACTATTAATGGTAATAATACGATAATATACTATTAATAGTAATATTACGTAGAGATTAGTATTATTATTACTATTACTATTAATAGTAATAATACGATAATATACTATTAATAGTAATATTACGATATTATTATTGTTACGTAGAGATTAGTATTATTATTACTTTTACTATTAATAGTAATAATACGATAATATACTATTAATAGTAATATTACGATATTATTATTATTACGTAGAGATTAGTATTATTATTACTATTACTATTAATAATAATAATACAATAATATACTATTAATAGTAATATTACGATATTATTATTATTACGTAGATATTAGTATTATTATTACTATTACTATTAACAGTAATAATACGCTAATATACTATTAATAGTAGTATTACGATATTATTATTACTATTAATAGAATTTAAACCCATGAAAATTACAAAGCAGTCCAAATAATCGACGTTGACGTCAGAACAGTTGATAATGCATTAAAATTAAAAAAATCATATTGAAAGGAACAAGGTATTACGCATTCGTCAGTATTGCGCTCTCCTATAATGCAATTATTTTGCGTGCAATTGAATGGAACGATAAACTGGTGAAAGAGGATTGAGGAAAACTTTTCATTAGATCAGAAAAGGTAAGGATCAGCCCGAGAGGAATGAAACTGCGGTGAGACGTGCAATGGGAGAAAAGTCCATGGGGGTCCGCGGGCTGAGTGAGACCGCCAAGAATAGAAATCCGTGCTTATAGTTGCTGACTTAAGTTTTGGACTCTGAGTCAGCCATGAGGATTCCGTCTTGAAACTCGCGCCTCTTGCTCCCTTTCTTTCTATCTTCCTACGGCCACCACCTTCGTCATCGCTTTTAAACGACCTTAGATTAAGCCACGTTCACCATGAAGGCAGAGATCCGCCAGCCAGTTTCGCGAAAACTTTCACAAAAATTCTACCGCCGGCTGGAATTTTTATTAATTTCGAGCATTGTCCTCGCGTGTTCCTCTCTTCCTTTCTTTTATTAAATTTTTCCCTTTTGTTCCCTTTGAGGGACTTTGTGACTCGGGTAAAGCATTCATTCGGCGGACATTGCAATCTTTTTTTTTTCAAAGAAGTAAGTCACATCTAGTGAAATTCGACGATCTACAAGGGGGGAAAGAAATTTTCTTCATTTCTCTTTTCTTTTTCTTATTGTGTTGATTTCGTTGTTGTGTTATTGCTACTGATAATATTAATATTGTGACAAATCATCAGTGATAGACAAGTATCAAAATTTCAAAAGTAATCATAAATCAATAAATGATATCGCTGCGTTCGTATCTTCTTTAAAGCTTCTTTCACACTGCAGTGGGCGTTTGAAGTTGTCTGGAGCGGAAATTCAATACGGGCATCTAATTAAAACCGTGCTTCAAATCATACTTGGAAAACTCAACGAAAATCAGTTATTCCAATCGGTCTCGCGTAAAAACCAAAGGGAATCAAAAATTCCCGTCTCACTGGAGTTCAATACTATTTCCTCGCCGCAATTACCCGCACACCAAGACTCGTATTTTCGCGTTTCCATTAAACTGGGAGAAACGTCCTCGGTGCCTCGTAAATATTCGATTTGCACGAACGAAAGGAAAAGAAGAAACGAAACAAAAAACAAAAAAGAAAAAAAAGGAAAAAAAATAACCGATTGCTCACGCTTCGATAAGCAGCTCGATGTACAACGAAGCAAGCGATCGAAACGCTCCTCCTCTATTTGCCATCAATTATGCCATATCTGATTCCTATAGCGATTCACCGCCGAATAAAGTGATTCGCGCCGCGAGCAACGAAAGTGCAACATAGATATACATAGAAACAAAGGGTTTATATTTCTCGCCGTTTCAGCATTTAACGAGCGTCGGCGACGATCGTCGAGCGAGACGAGCATCGTCAAAACACGCTTCCGCTTTGGAAAATTCCCCCGTTTCTTTCGACTAGGCGCGTCGCGACGACGATTTCCGTAACCGTTCTCACGCGGCGCATTTAAACTTTTCCAATTCCGTAGCATTTCATTTCCCAAATGGTCGAAGCTACTGTCCTCCACCTTCTCTCTCTCTCTCTCTCTCTCTCTCTCACACACTCATTCTCTTTTTCTCTTCTGTTTCACGCGGACGACACCGCGGCGGAGCTCTCCCTTTTTCGCCACCCCTTCGCCGCCATAGTCGCGTGCGCGTTGAATGAGCGGCGGGCGGGCGAACGTCAGGAAAGTTTCGGAAGGTCGTTTCTCCCGTTTGGCCGAGAAGCTTTCTCCCCTGGAAATCATTCGCAGTTTACCGCGACGACGAGGACGACGAACGACGGCCGGTTCCCCGTGAGCTTCACGGACGTGGGGAATTTAAGTTTGGAAGAAATCGCGAGATCGGCTGGGAATGGATGTTGATTTAAGCTTAAAATTAGTCGTAGAGACTGTTGAGGACCGTGAATATTTAGATCGTTCGCTGACGAACTGACAGTTACTCACGGTAGTAATTTTCGTGCGTGTTACATAAAGCATTTAATTAATAATATGTAATATAATATTGTATAATTTTATTATTATATAATAGTATATTTAATAATATTATATACATAAATATTATATAAATAATATTATTTAATAATATATAATATAATATTAACATAATAATTTTATTATATATTATATATTATATAATATATAATATAATATTAATATAATAATCATAATATATAATATATTAATATATAACAATATTAATATAATAATTTTATTATATATTAATTATATAAAATAAAATAATGTAATATTAATTATGTAATAATTAATATTAATAATATATAATAATTATATTAATTATATAAATCAAAATACTGTAATATTAATTATATAATAATTAATATTAATAATATGTAATAATTATATAATTAATAGTAATATATAATAATTAATATAAGTATTTAATTGTTATATAAAGTATTACATTAACAGCGTTAATAAGACACGACTATTCTGACTATATTGTTTAAATTTTGAAACAGTCAATGTAAATAATAATTACGAAATATTGATTGGAATATTTATTACTTTCTCTATTATTAAAAGTATTTATTATTAGCAAAAAATTATATATATGTATAATACATCGAATTTTTCACGCCCATAAAATGCACTTATATCACCTTGTATTCACCTATATCTTCACCATAAGCTTTGCAGTCCCCGACTTTCAAAATCGAGTACAATTTCCTGGTCTTTGCAGCAAGTAACTGTCAATGAAAATTTATTAGAAAATGCATTATTTACGAATTTCTGGAATTAACTTAACATTATTGTTAATTCCACGGAATAATCCCCCATTGGGTGATTAGTTCACTAGACGCATAATTTGAAAGTTGCTCGAGGCGTGCAAGTTACGCGAATCGCCCTGTATTTCTGATACTGAACACTGTAACGAGACACGATTATTACACGATCATATTTATACAATTTGTACAATTTATACGAACTTACTACTAATAGTCAATTAACAACAATTCTGAGATGAACGAAGCTTAAAACTTTTCTACGCGCGTGCTTTCCTTTTTCGTTTCCTCTTCTTCGTCTCGTTTGGACGGGGTTGTCAACCGTGTCGGAGATTTTGGCATTGGCCCTCGGTTACTCCAGTCCCGTTTCGTCTTGTCTCGAATTTTTCCTCCTTCTCTCTTTTCTTCTCATCCTCCCCCCGTCCGAGGATTCTCTTCGTTTCATCATCATTAAACGAAGCTACACCTTCGCAAACGTACAAGCACGTACAATTACGTGGCGCGCGAGTTTTATCTTGACACGTTTACCAACGTGGCAGAGTGATCGCTTCGTGATCGATGAGGTTCAAACAGAAAGTTCCCTGTTGTTGGTTGTCGACGGTGAATGTTAATGGAATTCATTGTTTGAACAAATGAATGAAATTCAAACGCACGAAGCTTGCCCGATGCGTTTCGTTCATTTTCGTTCCCGGAGAATGATTCTTTTACATGGCACAGAAATCACGCTAATCCACGTGAATTTGATTTCGCGATATTATTCGGTTTACTCGAAAAAAACGAGAAACATTACATTTCACACGACATCTCGCGGCAAAATTTTCCAATCGGTTTCGATTTTCCGATCAACGTCTCTCGTTGCTATATATACTGTTTCGCGTGGTTTGTCGCGATACTTCATACAAGTGTGTACAAGTGTATTTGTACCCGAAAGAAGCACAGCCATTGAACGAAGGTGTAAGCCGAAAGGAAAGCCATTCCCGTGGCCGTCAAAGTTTCAGCTGGCGCGGTTTGTCAACCGTTTCGGTGTGTCTCGAGTGCTTGGCATTGGCCCTCGTCTGGTCGTTTCATCTCGTCTCGTCTCGTCTCGTCTCGTCTCGTCTCGTCTGGCCGCTTTTGCAAGAACCGACTCCCCTCCTCGCCCCGCCGTGCTCGCCGCGTCCTCGTTCGACGCTTGATACCGAACGACGTTTTCGTCGATTTGCATAGCTAACCGAGGCCAGTTTCGTCTCGGCTATTTCCTGTCGCATTTTCCACGGGAATAGAACACCGTGCGCGATCGTCGACCGCATTTCTCGTGGGGCCGCTTGAAACTTCGCGCGCCCGGAAATCACCCTCGCGCTCTGGCGAACCGCCGACCCGCGGCAAAAAGGGGGGAGGGTGAGGGGTGAGGGGAAGGGGGCATCCGATACCGATCACTTATCCGCCGCTTTCTTACCACTATTTCGCACCGTCTTCTTCGAGATCCACTCGGAACGATTCGTCGAGTCGCTTTCTCCTTTGAACTTTCCTTTTTTTTAAATTTATTTATTTAATTTTTTTTTTTTTTTTTTTCCATTTCGACCGTCGAGAAAGTTGTCACTTTCAAGTTGAAGACGACGATGAAGGTTTATATATTTATCGAGAGACAATTTTCTGTAATATTTTAGGATACCGGCGTGTAATTTAGAATTTCGTTCGATTGTGATTCTTTATAGATTTAATAATGATAATATTTTTAAATTTCTATATTTATAAATTTCTATATTTATAAATATTTTTGAAATTGAAATATTTTAGGATACCGCGTGTAATTTAGAATTTCGTTCGATTGTGATTCTTTATAGATTTAATGATGATAATATTTTTAAATTTCTATATTTATAAATATTTTTAAAATTGAAATATTTTAGGATACGGCGTGTAATTTAGAATTTCGTTCGATTGTGATTCTTTATAGATTTAATAATGATAATATTTTTAAATTTCTATATTTACAAATATTTTTAAAATTGAAATATTTTAGGATACCGCGTGTAATTTAGAATTTCGTTCGATTGTGATTCTTTATAGATTTAATGATGATAATATTTTTGAAATTTCTATATTTATAAATATTTTTAAATTCATATTCTTTAAATTTATACATTTGTAAAATTCCCCTGTGGATTCGGAAAGAAAGGAAGACCAATTTAATAATTGAGACGAGAAAAAGATCTTTTCTTAATGATAATAATGATTCTCAAATGTTAAGCAACAATATTATAATTATTAACAATGATGTATGTACATGTATATCTTATGTGACTAATGGGATTGTCCTGAAGCTATTTATTTATTCACTATGAATTATTATTATTAATATTTAGAGTAAACACTCTTTGACAAGATGAAATATAAGAAATAAAGAAAAAGATATAATGTTCAAAATGCGGCATGATTTGAATAAAAATCTTGTTTCTGTTACTTGATTAATAACCATTTGTCACAATAATAAATTATTTACGTTTTTTCCAATGTCTTTATATAACTTTTAGTGCATCATTTCGCTGTTTAATTACTAATTGGCTGAATCATTATTATTTGTTTCAATTATCCGAATCTCGAATACAATTCGGACTAACAGGATTACGCTGTTTCACTCTGAGCTAATTTAAAACGTGAAAAGACACGAGGAGAAACGTAACGTTTGCCCGACACTATAAAAATTTATACACCAACTGTGTAAACTTTTCGTTCTTATTAAGATACAATTCGTACAATTCGGGAAGAGCTTCGAATAAAATTTTAACCGCGTAACAGAGGTTAAGATGCCTGTGCAAAAGTTTCGTTCCAGTGGTTGGCGAAACGTAAACTGGTAGAAACCAAGCGGGATGAGAGAAAGAGAGGACGAGAAGCACAGTAGGAAGAACCGTGACTTTCAGAACAACCCAATTATGCAATTTAATGATGCAAGATACACTTGCCTTTAACAATCGTCTCGAAATAATTTGCTTCGAGCTAGTCATTTCTTTACACTCGCAAGCTTTTTGTCTCTCACTCGTTGCCCTACTGTCCTCGGCGACTTTTCCACGTCAGTTTCACTGTTCTACTCGTTGTTACATGTATATTTCAGGATTATAAGTCACTTGGCGAAGCAACTATAATCAATTAACGTACAATGTGTGGTACAATTCAATCGTGAGAAGCTTAGTATTTAATCCAAACGATGAAAGCGTTTACTAAAAAGATAAATTTTATAATCTTATGTTATGGTATATGGTATATTATTTAATAATATATTTTATAATTTATATTATAATTTTATTTCTATACATTATTATTCTATATATTTTTCTAAATATATACAAATATTATAGACATATAGATATAATAATATTAATTATTCTAAATATTATAAATATTATAGATGTAATAATAATTATTGTATTAAATATTATTCCAAATATTATAGATATAATAATAATTATATAAAATATTCTAATTTTCTATATATTATTTTATAATATATATAATATATAATATTATTTAATAATATATTTTATAATTTATATTATAATTTTATTTCTATATATTTTTCTAAATATATACAAATTTTCTAAATATTACAGATATAATAATAATTATATAGAATATTCTAATTTTCTAAATATCATTTTATAATAATAATTATATAGAATACTCTAATTTTCTATATATTATTTTACAATAATAATAATATATATATTATTTAATAATATGTTTTATAATTTATATTGTAATTCTATTTCTATATATTTTTCTAAATATATATACAAATTTTCTAAATATTACAGATATAATAATAATTATATAGAATATTCTAATTTTCCATATAAATATATATTCTACATTTTCTAATTTTCTTGAACCACGATGCGTCAATATTTCGCTGTCAATATTGCTCGGTAATTAATTGCCGTAATTTTCGAAAAGGGGGCACACGTGCGTTTACCTTCGCACCCAAGTCGCTTTGTCGTAAAAAAAAAATCGTTCGCCGAAGTTACGCGCGTAATATCGGAATCGATCAGAGAGACCCGGTTAGAACTGGTTCTACAAATTTACCATATCGGGAAGAAAAATAACGGGTATCGAGAAATATGACGGCGTACAGTTTCTCTTAGTCACGTTCGAGTTATCGTTAGCGGAGCTGTGGGTCGTATGCGAGTGCGAGCTAGAGATGGGTTCAAGTCTAGCATGTGCTTACGAATCCGAGTTCAAGTTCGACATACGCTCAAAATTCCGTCAACTTCAATGTTCAATTTCAATCTATATCAAAGTATACATTTCGTCAAGCTTAATGTTGCAAAAGTTCGTTTCTTCGTTACATATATGCATACATAGCAGTAAATACATTTCGCCGAAAAATTGTTCGCCTACAACGATCGAGAATTCCCTCGAACACGAGAAGCAAACTTTCTGAACAAACTATCCACCCATGTCACTCGAAACAAAATATATCGTGTTACATTAATACACTCGTGAAACGACCGAAACGGTCTCACGACCCTGAAAGTGTCATTTTTTTAACAGAATTGCCAGCAAAAACGTCGAATCGAGGTGTTTGATCCCATCTCTGGCGCAAGCGCGAAGAAGGGGTGGATTTTTAGCCGCGTCACGGAGAAAGAAGCGCGGTCTCGAGGTCGGGAAAGAAACTGAAACGTTTCCGGATCCCCGGTTCGTTCGATTAACGATTTTCAAGGGGTATATTCTCTTCCCATATAGCCTCCTCCTCCCCCCCTCCCCTTATTTTCTCTCTGTGTGTGTCCCTAATAACCTTCGCGAAAATTACGGCCGCCGCCGTTATTGAATCGTAGAGCTGCGAGCTCGATAAGAAGCGCGGAGGGGTGATTAATGACGAGGCGGCACTCGAGAGAGTGCCGTTACATTTTCCCTCACTCGAAAGATTAACGAACTTTCAACGATCGTTCATTTTTTGATTTTTCCCCGCAGCCGGGGATTTTCTCTGGGGAGGTGGGCGGCCACCCATCCCCGCCAGATCATTTCGCCGATCGAATTTCCCCGCGAGCCGGGGTTCCATGCTGTTTCGTTTATTTCTAATCGAGCCCTCGTACTCGGCCACTGCCCCTCCGCCTCTCGCACGTTTAATCCCTGCGAAATACACCGAATCCGCCGGGCACACGATAACCAATCCGATTTCCTTCGATTATCTCGTTCCCTTCCATCTCGACACACGATTCGAACACCATTCCCAAAACTGGATCGTTAAGCCACGCTGGCTGAAACGAATTAACGTAAGGCGCAGTCGAAGGAATTTTTTCACGACACGTTGAGTCGATGGAAATTCAACGAGTTGAATCGACGGAGTGGACATTTTTTTTAAGAGTACGGCGTGTTTTCAATATTTATTCAATATTTATATATTTATAATAGAATGTTTTTGATATTTATTTATTCATATATTTATTAATGGCATATTTTTTAATATTTGTTTATTTATATATTTGTAATATTTATTTATATACTTGCAATAGAATATTTTTAATATTTATTTATTCATATATTTACAATGGCATATTTTTAATATTTGTTTATTTATATATTTGTAATAGTTTTAATATTTATTTATATATTTACAATTTATATATTTATAAATGTTTTTAATATTTATTTACACATTTATAAAAGCATGTTTTTAATATTTATTTATTCATATATTTACAATGGCATATTTTTTAATATTTATTTATTTATATACTTGCAATGGCATATCTTTAATATTTATTTACATATTTGTAATATTTTTAATATTTGTTTACATATTTGTAATATTTTTAATATTTATTTATATATTTGTAATATTTTTAATATTTATTTACATATTTATAATAGCATATTTTTAATATTTATTTATATATTTATAATAGCATGTTTTTAATATTTATTCATTTATATATTTATGATAGAATATTTTTAATATTTATTTATTCATATATTTACAATGGCATATTTTTTAATATTTATTTATTTATATATTTGCAATAGCATATTTTTAATATTTATTTATTTATACATTTGTATTTGTAATGGCATATTTTTAATATTTATTTATATATTTATAATAGCATATTTTTAATATTTACTAATTTATATATTTCTAATAGCATATTTTTAATATTTACTAATTTTTATATTTATAATAGCATATTTTTAATAATTATTCATTTGAAAAAGAATATAGTATATTTTTTTAAGAAACGTACAACTGAAATTTGTTTTACTGGTACTACATATGTATGCGCGTATTACACGTATTCTTGGAAGTTTGAATCCTGGATTTTTGCGATTTTGGATCTTGACATCCTTGAATCTCCCTAAATTAAACTGCAGGGAATAGCAATTTTTTTTTTTTTTTTTTGCAAGACACACTTTCTCTATTTTCCAATCAATAGCGATCCAATTTGAACGCCACTGAAACGCGATGAAAACATCGGGGACAGGCGCGTGATCGTCGTTTGTGAAAACTTGCATTATTAAATTCCATTTACTCCTGACTGTGGCGCAGCAGCGGTTATTAAAAATGTACATTCTTACGATGCTAATGCGATCTGATCGGCCAGGGCCCTCTCAGACGCAAGAGATTACACGTATCGATTATCGGGAAAGTGCGGATTAAATTCAGCGACATTATTAAAATGGCCAGGTCCAGGATTATTAGGTTTTAGGCGGGGACACTACTACCGCTCCGGTTTAGTATTCATAAACATGCACGAGAATCTTTCCACGGGCATTACCGTACCTTGGCATCCGTTCAAGACCGAGAGGATCTCAAAACGTTGGCTAAGCACGAAAACTCGCAATTACATCCGTATGAAACTGTGAGTTTATCTTTACGCTACAGCAGCGTGATTTTGAAACAATCTGGAAACGAGGAACCTTCGTTTTGAGAGAGTCGGAGATTAATCGATGATCGTTCCACGAGTAGAACAAATTTTGTAAAAATACTCGAGCGCAAAATTGACGAGACACTCAGACAATCGTGCAATTGTGAAGTACCAACGATGGGACGTTAAAAATAAATTTTGCGAATATATCTGTGCAACTGTTAGAAACTTTTCCAACAGATGATAATTTATTTCGATTTTTCAACGATGACGATTTCTTTGACGATACATCACGGGCGAAGTATGGCATTCTTGCGTCTGTCAGTAGGGAAATTTCGGATTTTTCCATCCGGAGGCTTTCACAGAGTTGCGAGAAGGGAAGAAGTCACTTATGCTTTTTACTTTTCGCGGGATCTTCGAAAGTTTTGTCATTAAGGAAATTTCAAAGCTAACCGTAACAAATGGAAAACTGTCAGTTTAATGTCTCGTGAATGGAAATCCTGGGCAAGATTCCTCCAGAGTTAACCTGTTTGACTTCAGCTGCGTCGCCATTGTAAAGGATATAATGCCTTTGTGCTTCGTACAATATGAACCTTATTCTTTCAAAGTTTGCAGAGGATTGTTGCCGTTGTTATTATATGCATCTGAGTTTCACATTAAAAAAAAAAAATAATTGTATAAAATATTTCCAACTATCTTTGACACAGTAATAATACACGACTATCGTGTTGGTCGAGTTTCTGAATGAAATCTATATCTGATACAAGTACAATAGAGCCTTCTTCATTCGTCATTTTTAGTATTCAAATATTGTATTTAAATATATCATATTATATTATATTATATTATATTATATTATATTATATTATATCATATTGTATTGTATTATATTATATTATATTATATCATATTGTATTGTATTATATTATATTATATTATATCATATTGTATTGTATTATATTATATTATATTATATTTAGTATATTAAATATTGTACTTATTTCCAGTAACTCAAAAATCGTTACTTAATAGCAGACATTTTATAATATCACAATGGTATAATAAAGAAAAATGAAATGAAAGGATATTCCATTGAATACCACGTTATGTCAACGAGCCAATATATAATGGGGCCATTTCCAGATTGAAAGTTCCAAATATTTCTAATACATACATATAATTGAATACGTAATTGAATACCTATATAATAAAATACGTTTTAAAATATACTGACTGCCACCGCAAGTGACTTATTCTGTAAACTATTTTCCTAAGACATCAATTCGTCTCTCGCGACTTTCGTATATTGAATTTACATCAGACGCTGATAAAAAAAAATTATACGCTCCTTATATCTTTAGTCATCGGCGAAGGCAAGTGTTCGAAAATTTTCTACAACTAAATCCAATTAATCAAATTTGACATCTTTAAGACTCTCTGTTACACCCTCTCGCGAGACACGAACAGACGGAATGAAAATCTCGAGTTCGATACCCCCCCTAGGTATCCCGATCTCGCTGGAAATGAGATCCGATTATCGCCAAAGAGCATGTTTCGTCGTCGTTTCGACGAGTCTCGGCAAATATTAACCTTTCGAGGGGAAACGATTCGACTTGTAGCGTTTAGCGAGGCAACGATTCAACTTGTAGCGTTTAGCAGTCTGAACGATCGGCGGAGTGCCTCCCCCCCCAAACGCCTCTCGCGTAAGGGAAGTAAATCTTCGCGAGGACGATGCGAGACCAACGTCGACCTATCGGTTAGAGAGTGGAAGAAGAGAGCTGGCAGGCTCTAGGCTAGGCTCTGCCACGTTCACCGATGAAAGCCGCTGACCCCAATTCCGATTCAGTTCGCTCGGAGCACTCGGCGCCACATTGTCCCAGGATCTCGAGTGCCCTTTGTACTCTCTCCGTCCACTCACCATCGGCGATATCCTCCAGTCGTTCGAGTCGCTGTAATCGTCCTCGGTGGCTCGTACCGCTTGCAATAATAACAGAGACGAGCCACACTGTCCTCTGCCCTCGGTATTTCCACGTCCCAGCGTTCTTTCTCTCATTCTCTCGCCAACCTGAGACCACCATTAATTGCCCTTCTGATTTAATTGTGCTTTAGCAGGATTTTCAACGACCTTCCCCCCCCCTCCCTCCCTCCCTCCCTCGCGTGTAGGTGCGTGTGTGCTCAAAGAAAACGGTGGACATTTCGGTGTGTAACGCGGACGATGTGACGTCGGACGTCGCGACAGCTCCATTTCGTAACTTGTGGTCTTGCAGGAATATTACGGATATAACGTTTCATCTGTGAATAGTTTCGGGAGAATATTAATTTTCGGAAGGTTATACACGGATTCGATTGGCCAACGCTGAGATCAATTCCAACGCAGCACAATGTGAAATAGTACAAGTTGGAAAATACTGTTATACACATATTCTTGTTCTTTGTTTAATATTTAAAAATTAATCAGTCAAAGTAATTGAAATTGAAATAGTTCATCATTGATAATTTTAAGACGGACGTAACGATAAATCTTGATATACGTCTGCTTTTTGAAATCTCTGGTGGCTGACGAATGTATCTGAACATTCACAGAACCAGCTCGCCAGTCTTGAAATTAATTTCTTAGTTAAAATTAAATCCTTTCCCGTGTCATGCGAAATTATTAAATTATTAAACGAATAAAATTATTAATTGTAACAAACAAATCGCAATTGGAGATATTTTGGTTCTTTTTTGGAGAAGATAGAGAAAGGTTTCATTACACCGATTGCTTCTCGCCATTTTCATTAGGAAAAGGGCGATCAGATCTGGGCAAAATGATTTATGATTCGCCATCGTACGATTTACATCGTGTGGAAATGTCCTTGCATATTTCCCTTATTGGCATGCTGCGAAGTGCACTTTGCGAAATTGCCCGGCATTCCGAAAGTTAATTCAATCCAAAGTCCAAACAAGTTTCTGTTCGCGAGATCCCCTCCCTCCGAGCACGTTTCTTGACTTATGCGAAACGGAGAAACAAAGTAGCAGTCACAAAGGAACTGTTCTTCAACTTTTCCCCTTTCTTACAATATTAAGCACACGTTCTCGGGGAAACTGTATGCACATAACGTTTGAGTTATTTTAGATAAATAAATATTAATATTTATTATTTTAAATAAATAAAATAAAAATAAAAATTTAAATAAATATTAATAAAATAAATAAATATTAATATTTATTATTTTAAATAAATTGAAAATTTTTTTGTAACGTAAGAATAAATAAATAAAAAATATATATATATATATATATAAAGTAAATATCGTGTGTGAGAAAAATATAGAGGATCTTTAGGTTTTATATCAACTCATCTTCTCCGAAAGTTCAACTGTTCGTGAAAATTTTCTCGAAAACGAAGGCTTGTGAATGAGAAAATTGCCGACACATTTTTACACGTATTGTAGAATCACCTTTCCTTCGGCTGGCCACTAGTCGCGGGACATCCTGTACGCTCAAAAAAGTCTCCTAAAAAGTCTCGTGACTTCTCAGACATAAGGGCAAACAAGAAAAGCATCCCAAGTATTAAAAAATTCCCCCCAAAAAAATAAACGGAGATCAATTTTCCCGGGAGCAAAAATTTCCACGGGAAGGGTCGTCAGTTTACTTTGAACAAGGATGATCCTTCACTCGGCTTGGTATCGCGGACACGGCCCCCATCCTCTTCCAGCATCTCTTCGATCTTACCTGACGCGGTTCTCTCATCCGTCGTTTTACCCGGTCGCGTCTAATATTTATCTCGAAGCCCTTCATTATTTTCCGCTGGCTATCGGTCTTTGTGTACGACTCGGTGTTCGCGTCCCTCGTGATTAACGATGCAACCGGGATTACACGACGGCCGAAATGAAAGGGAGGCTCTCGTTCGGCCGGAGATACGATTAAAACGACGCCATTGACGTCGTATGATGTCGGGATCGGCAGCCACCATGATGACCAAGTGACAGAATAACGAGCACGCGTTGACACAGCAGCTGGGATAATGAATGAAACAGAGAAGATATATGAGCGGCGGGAAAAACAACGACAAACTGACTAGCCGAGGACACGATAAGAACGTTGTAAGACGAAGGTGAAGCCCGGATGGTCGAAGTTGAGCCTACGAAAACCAGGTACGTGCGGGTATCTGTTCACAGGTATGTGCTAATCAATCGATTGTACTACGTACAATCTCGATTCCATCGAACGTTCTATCATTCAGACTCTTTTCTTCGCTTCTGATGACGCTTATCATTCCTTTCTGGCCATTCCTTGGATATTCTTCGTGTTATAATAATATATACTTTGTAATATTTAATAATAATAATATTTTAATATACTTATAATATAATATAATAGTAATATAATATACTAGTATAATACACTAATATAATATACTAATAATATAATATGTACTTTAATATATACATTGTAATATTTAATAATAATAATACTTATAATATAATAGTAATATAATATATTAATAATAATATACTAGTATAATATACTAATATAATATGTGTTTTGTAATATTTAATAATAATAATACTTTAATAATACTAATATTAAAGTATTATAAATATTGTATAATAATATTGAAATATTACAGATATTATAAAATATTATATAATAATATTAAAATATTATAAATTAAAGTACTAATTACTGATTAATGAATACTAAAAAGTAAAATATTAATAATACTTTATAATAATTATATACATATATAATATTAATAATACTTTATAATAATTATATACATATATAATATTAATAATACTTTATAATAGTTATATACATATATAATACTTTCTTACAATATAAATAATATTGTATTATGATATATTACCAACCAAAAATTCTCAAATAAATAAAATAAGATTTTTTTATTATATATTAACAATAATTTCGTTAAATAAAATATAATTTAGTATTTATTTATATTATTAATTTAGTATTTATTTAGCATTTTATTTATAAATCACATTACGAACGTGTCTGTCGCTGTAAAATATACAAGAATTAACATTAGCCAAGTGTAAAATATACAAGAATTAACATTAGCAATTAGACTCAAATTTTCAGCTGATATTGTACATATTGTAACATGATGGCTCATTCTCAACAGATTGAGATTAACATATACGACAGTATACGACACTGTCGTAACATATGTCAGTTATTATTTAATCGATCAGATTAAATATTACCAGATTTAAAAAAAAAAAGTAGTATTGAATTGTTAAAAAAATTAAGCTACACTAATGAAACAAATTTCTATTGGAAATCGTGCATTTTCTTTTTCTGAAACAAGCTCGAACAATCAGTCGTCACATTACACGATGAATTTCCAGTTTCAAGTGAAATTAGACTTCAAGATCTAATAGAAAAAAAATGCAATCACCTTTTAGCCAATCGAATATTCAAGAACAACGTTTTTATTCTAATATCTCAAGCCTGAGCAGTTCGAACACTTTCACGATCCACGTGCCTATCTTCTTCCCTTATCAGATTCCTCTTCGACCTTGTTACCTTATTTCTTCGTCCTTATCATCGTCCAACGAGAAATATGTTTCCCCGGCGTCAAAAGACGCGTTCACAAAGGGCTCGACGTCATCTCGACTTATGTAGCAGGGCCATTAGCGAGCCGACTGGCGCAGGATCGAAAAAAATGGGGGAGAGGAAAGAACGGGGTCACGAGTGAAAAAAAAAAAAAGAAAATGGACAAAACAAAGACAGAGAACAGGAAGAGCCAATCGGCGCGAGAACGAGCTGCCGTCTAATCAAAAATCCGCGCGTTGACGAGTTGACGCGGGCGGATGCGAGTGTAATCGGCGCGTGCCAACGAAGGACGTCAATTCTTTCGCCGTTTCATTGTCCTGTGGCCGTGAAATGGAAAAGAAACGAGAGAGAAGGAAGGAAGGAAGGAGGTAGCGCGCGACAAAAAAAGGTCGAAGGGTGATACGTCAGTGAGAGTACAGGGAAGAGATGGGGATGAACGTCGGGGAAAAACTAATTTCCAGGGCGAGGCTGTATAATGGGTGCAGGGGGGGCGCGGGTATTAAAAGCCCTCCGGGTTCGAAAGCGGCGGCATGCGAGTCAGCAAAACCTTTTCGCCGATTCGTTCTCCACCGCGAACGGAGCCAGCGTCGTATAATTTATATTCTTTCATATTCAAGCGGACTGTTGCCAGTTTACAACGTTACCCAGCACACTCCGCCTGTAAACACATCCAGCCGTGCGTTATCCCGGTTGTTGGAACATTTCGATGGTAGAAAACGATCTTTGCACGCGTGATTTACAAGTCGTGTAATTATTTATTCGATCAACGATCTCGTTCCTTTTCTGTTCTGAACGTTCGTTCGATGAATTCGTCATTGCGAGATGACGAGGGGATGATTCTTTGTGAATGTGTGTTCAGAAGCTTGAAGCTTGACTTGTTATCAAAATCTGAGCCGCTGAGCTTATGCGCGATGAACATAAAGATACAAAGTTCATAATGAAAGATTGAAGAGAAAGTGACACTTTGGATACTTTGTTTACGTTTTATATATTTTGCTCGTCCTGTGCAATTTTGTATCTTAAGTTATTCGCTCATTTTGGCAGGTGTGTTTTAATTCGCGTGAATACGAATTCATTTGAAACACAGGAGAGATTCCTGAGTGATGAATAAATAGAAGAAACGCGATAATAATATGAAAGTTTCTTAAAAATTTCTCGCAAGACTAATAATTAATACCAACGAATTTGGGGAAGAAAATCACTTGATAAATTTATTGAACGTAGAACTGATCGACATCCTTCTAAATGTAGCGCGTATGCATATTTTAAAGCACGCGGTACCGTTTGATATTCTCTTCGAATATTCTTTTAATCGTCCCCATTTAAACTGATGTTAATTATGCGAGTATATCATTGCAATTTTAATATTTATATTATTTATATTCACTGCGGTGAATATCCTCCGCATTCGTACAAATGTAAGATAACGTGGCAACCGGGGATTTAAATTTAAAGTGCAATTCATCCCTCTTAATGTCCCGTGTTTCCTATAAATCAGTGCTTTCCGCATTAAATCCCGTCGTCTGGTTGCAGAAATTTTGCCACTTTGCCACTTTCGAGTCTCTCGATTCGGTTCATAAACGAGATAGTTTAAGCATGGTATAAAGTTTATGGATGCTCGGAAGCGAATGGTTCCCGAAACATAAGCGCATTACCGTTCGCAACACAATCTTCGACACGATATTCGACTTCTGTTGTGCTAATTACCACTTAGTATAGTTCTTATTCTATCTTCCACTCGAAATTTTGTTGATAGCCTCGAGTAATTGAATCCCTGTAATTCCATGATTGTGTTCATCAAACACTTTGATTTTTACTCAATTGCTCTTTTTAATACAAACATTTGCTTCTGTGATGTTAAATCAGGATTATTCATACACTTTTAAAAGCCTGTTTCTCTATAAATACATATGTTTCGTGAGGCATTCGAGTAGTATTTTTATATTTTATATAAATAATTTTTCTAATGTCTGCTATTAAAAATTACTATTAAGAAATCAAACAGAATTTTCTCAATTTTAAGCTCCTACATATCTCCTGGTTAAATATCATCATTCTCAACCTACGTTTCTTCCAACAGTTTCACACCAAATCCAACAGTCTTCTGTTTGAAAACATCATTATTCTCAACCTACGTTTCTTCCAACAGCTTCACACCAAATCCAACAAACGAAATCTCCTACTAGAAAAAAAAGTCAAACAGGAATTTTTTCAATTTCAAATCAAACACCTGCATATTTCCTGATTAAACATAATCATTCTCAACCTATATTTCTTCTAACAACTTCATACCAAATCCAACGAATTCTCCTACTAAAAGAGTCAAACAGGGATTTTTTTCAATTTCAAACACCTGCATATTTCCTGGTTAAACATCATCATTCTCAACCTATATTTCTTCCAACAACATCATACCAAATCCAAAGAATTCTCCCACTAAAAGAGTCAAATAGGAATTTTTTTCAATTTCAAATCAATCTACATATTTCCTGATTAAGTATCATCAATCTCTATCTTCGTTTCTTCCAACAGCTTCACACCAAATCCAACAAACTCTCCTATTAAAAGAAATTCAAACAGGAATTTTTTCAATTTCAAATCAAACACCTGCATATTTCCTGATTAAACATAATCATTCTCAACCTATATTTCTCCTAACAACTTCATACCAAATCCAACGAATTCTCCTACTAAAAGAATCAAACAGGGATTTTTTTCAATTTCAAACACCTGCATATTTCCTGGTTAAACATCATCATTCTCAACCTATTTTTCTTCCAACAACATCATACCAAATCCGAAGAATTCTCCCACTAAAAGAGTCAAATAGGAATTTTTTCAATTTCAAATCAATCTACATATTTCCTGATTAAGTATCATCAATCTCTATCTTCGTTTCTTCCAACAGCTTCACACGAAATCCAACAAACTCTCCTATTAATTCAAACAGGAATTTTTTCAAATTCAAATCAAACATATATTTCTTGATATATATATATATATATATTTCCTGATTATAATATCATCTTCCTTTCTTCCAACAGTTTCTTCCACACCAAGTCCAACAAACCCTCCTATTATCCTAGTCAAACCTAATTTTTCCCACTTCAAATCAACGACCACTACAACCATCCTGGCTCCACTATCGAAAAGTTATTTCAGCCGAAGCTCGTACGTACGAAACTTATCTGAAAGTTTGCATCGTTGGTCGAGCAGCTCGTAACACGCTGGGGCCAGGGATTTTCCATCGGATTTGCCGACGAATTCGCGAGTACTGGGTAACAAGTGCAAGGTACAAAGGGAAAGTTGCCGGAGCCTGCGAATGACACGTGCGATCGCGCAGTTGGCGCGTTCTCGATGACAAGCGGCTGTTTACCAGCATTTTCACCCTGCATTTTCGCCCTCCAGAAGAGAAAGATATACCGGCGCGCGAGACGTGGGAGGGCGCGGTGGTATGGCCGTTCCGGGCAACCGAAAATACTTTACGCTGAACTTAGTTTACGCCGTGAGCGTTATTGAAACTCCGAGTAGGATTACTCGGAGCTGCCAGAGATACGAGGCGCGGCCCTTAAGATCGCGGGGGCGAAACACAATATCTGCATGCTTATTTATGTGCCCTACGGCACAGTCTCCACCCTCTCCTTTTCTACGCTTGCACCCTCGCGTTGTTGGTCGCCTCGTGTTTGGAAACTTGAGGCGACCCTCGCCCGTATGCAGACCAGGTCTCTCTCTGCGAATTACCAATGTGTTTAATACACAGCGATACATGTATGTATGCGCATGTTTGCAGTGACGAGCAAAACTGAACACACGCGTATGGATTTTTTTTAACGTTAATGATATTTCATCGAGCGTGTAGAATATAAAAAAAAAGGTGCAAAATAGTATGTTTCGGCTATTTGAAATATCGTTAATGTTGTCTCTCCTTCGGACTTTGACTTCAGTAACAAGCACTGAAAACGATCTCTTTTGGATTTTACTTTCAGAAACTATATATCGAGACAACGGCCTCTTGTTTAAACATTAATAACGCGTCATATCGTGACATACCGTTGCCGTTATCGTCGAGCCGCGTTATAAAATTTGAATAACGCGAACAGAAAAAGAAAAAAAAAGAAAGAAGGAGGATGGCGAGTTGCAAATCGCGAAAATAGAGTTTAAAGCGGGCTATCTAAGGGAAGTCTGAGAAGAAGAAGAAGAAGAAGAAGAAGAAGAAAAAAGAGAGCGTGGCCGAGAGAAGACGCGAGATTGGCGTCGAACGCGAGTTGAGAAAGGACAGAGATGGGAGAGGGAAGTGAAGACCTAGAGAAAGAGAGGAGCGACGAGAGGTAAGAAAAAGAAAAAGAAAAACTGACGGAGAAAGGCAATGGAGGAGGAAGGATAGAAGCGAAGACAGAGGAGTCAGAAGAAGAAAGAGTCTTCGTCGGGGCGGAGGGGGATGAGTTTAGATGAGCTTTTCGTCGAGTGAGATAAAAAGCCGCTTCCTTCCGCGTGGCGACTATTAAAACCCGTACCATTATGGAATACGTAGCAGTGTATCCTCGTCGCCGCTTTTATTTCATTACATCGTTTGCGCGGCTAACGGAATTACCGCAATTTCGCGGCGTGCCGGCCGCCACGGAGCCACTACGCTTCGTTCCTCTGCAACTCAACCCCCTTTCGCCCGCTTTGGCCGCCGCTCGTTCGAACAACTTCCTCCCGACGGATTCCGGAGCACGTAGCGCGGCGAAACCGGCGAGAATCTTCTTCTTCTTCTCGCCCCCGGGCGGTGTCTCGATCCACTTCCTATCGAATGCTCGTTAATTACGGTTATTATAGCGAACGCGCGAAGGGATGTGCATCTCTCGACGGAGAGAGCACGCCAATTACCGGATATTGCTGATATTGTTGCACGCTGTCAATCGTCGGCACGATGCTCGGCGTGGTAACGATTTCCATTCGCTGCGAGGGAAACTGATTTTTCTCTCCCCTTTTTTTTAAAGAAAATTGCGATACCCGAGTGTCGTTCGAGTTCAGTGTCTCGTGGCTGAAACTTTCGAATTGATGGTCAACGTCGAAACCTGTGATTTGTCAATTTTACAGTTTTTAGGGTTTTAGCATGGTGTGTTTCTCAGAGATTTCATTTTTTTTTGATAAAATAAGTACAAGTAACAGTGGTTAAAAGAAGTGTTTTTATATTTGTGCACAATGCATCGTATTGTATTGTGGCATTATTGTACATTATACGAATTACACACGAGTACATTGAATTTTTTGACGGTGCTTTTATTGGCATTGAATTTCTGCGACTTTTAGATATTATAATTAAATTAAAAATTAATAATATTAAATTAAATTTAGATATTATTATAATTAAACCTGAGTACATTGAATTTTTTTTGACATTGAATTTCTGTAATTTTATTTTATTTTCTGAAACTGCGAAAGTAAAATGTAAAATTTGCTAAAAAGCCATTCTTCTATTTTCTGTTAAAAAAAAATAATAAAACAAAATCTTTGTATAAATCAAAATCTCGCGTTTTTACAATCTGTGTTTTAATACAAGCTTTAATGCTTCAATCATTGTTAATAGCGTTAAATGATAATACTAGAAGCTCAAACAAAGCAATGATTAAATTAAGAAAGAATAAATAAAATAAAATATACTACTAATTTTATAAAATCAGTGTCAATATCAACAAATATTTATTATATCACAGACTCCTCATTTCTACTTCTAATATTCATTAAAAAATATGTCAAAAGTATGAATTAAAATATGCATGAAAATTCGCGATCTAACGAATTTGTAAGATCCCAGGCCAGTTACTATTTAACGAGATTTAAATTCAAGAAGAATCTAGTTTAAAAGAGAGAGAAAAAATTACTTTTCATCTCTCTCTCTCTCTTTTGAATTCTTCGTTTCAGCTGATTGAACGGTAAGGGTGCAAATAAATTTAGCGTCGATGGACGAAGCGGAATATCGACTGCTCATCGAACAGAGGGCAGAGTCGATTCGAAAAAAGAAATTCCAAACAACCAAACAGACGCGCCTTTGAATTTATGTTACGTTAGGAGAAAGTTGCCACGCTATTCAAAAGAATCTTCAAAGGGAACTTCGCTACGGGTGTAGAACGAAGCGAGATTTCTAACGTTACAAAAGTCTCGAGGAGGACGGTAGTCGCGTATTAAAATTGTGTTTCTATTCGGCGCAACGCGCAGATCCCGAAGATTCCTGCCTGCAATCGTATTGATAGCTCTGCTCGAGATATTCCCATCGAATCTCTTTCTTCACGAGAAGATCTCCAAAGTGGAAATATCCTTGCAAATGGAGTAACGAAGAATGGAAGAACGCGTGGCAAGTCCATTTTTGAGAATTTTTTTCAGTTTTATCGGGCAATGCGAACTTTTTCTTCAGAAAGATCTCAAAAATTGGGAATGGGATCGTACAAATGGAATAACGACGAATGAAAAAAATAATCGGATAATAAATAATATAATTATATATATAGTGTATAATAATTTAGTATAATTAATTTCATTTCTTTTTATTTTCATAATTTTATTAATAATTATATATAATATATAATATATATTTAAAAATATAATTATATAATATAAAATAATAATAAAATATTTCGGATAATAAATAATATAATAATATATATAGTATATAACAATTTAATATAATTAATAACTTCATTCTTTTTTATTTTTATAATTTTTATAATTATAATATAAAATAATAATAAAATATTCCGGATAATAAATAATATAATAATATATATAGTATATAACAATTTAATATAATTAATAACTTCATTCTTTTTTATTTTTATAATTTTTATAATTATAATATAAAATAATAATAAAATATTCCGGATAATAAATAATATAATAATATATATAGTATATAACAATTTAATATAATTAATAACTTCATTCTTTTTTATTTTTATAATTATATATAATATATAATATATATATATAATATAATTATATAACATAAAATAATAATAAAATATTTCGTACAATTTTTTAACTTTTATCATAACTTGACTCGCAATGCGAGCTGTTCATTAATCCACGAAACTAATGTCTTTCTTAAATACTCAGCAGACTGAAACTACGAATTTAATGACAAAATTTTGTTCCAAATTTGAAAGAACAAGAACACGTTATTCTTCTACGAAAGATTTTTCGTCTCGAAGAATATTCTTTCGCCCTTCGTACATGTATATGTCGACGATAACTATTCGAAAAGAAGCTTGGAATGTCTGCGTGACTTTGATATTTCGCGTCGAGTTCGTATTCGAAATTGAAGAGACGCGAGTGAAATGATTTTTCACGGAGCGAGGCCGAAGAGGCGGAAAAGAATCAGTTGCATCGACACGTACGGGCATCGATACGACAACCTTACGCACGATTTACAGATCTTCGGCTGTAAGAGAGGAGGGAAGGGAAACGTGGCGGATGGGAAACAGAGGGTCGTATAGTATTCCGCAACGATGGAAAAGATTTCGTGGGCTGAGGGGGTGGTGAAAAATGCAAAGCCATCGGCACGAGAAAAACGGATGTTCGACCGTGCGGAATCTGTAGGAGACGCGTTGTCGAGCATGAGACATTGTCTGCCAGCTCGTGCAACGCTCTCTGCAATAATAGAATTTTCAAACTGTCTTCCAGCACCTTGCGCGGCCAGTTCTTCATTGAAATTCTAATTTTTAACGGCCTCGGGAAATGTCTTTTCTCACCAATTAGGTTCTTAGGCGACAGAGACGTTTTTTCTCTCATTTGAAATTGTATTTATCCGAAAGTTTAGAATTGTTTTCATCAGGAATCAAAAGTTAAGGAACATTTAGATAGAATTTCTATCTGAAACGAGTAGAATTTTCTTTTTCTTGCAGTTCACGTGTTCAAACAGACAAGTGAATGTTTTCGAAAATAAATACCAAAGTCTCTATTTTTAAAATTTTAAAGTCTTTATAATTATATTAATTGTAATGTATATAAATATAAATTTTATTTTTTATTTTAAACTCTTATAATATATATAATTTTATTTTTTATTTTAAACTCTTTGTAATTATATTACGTCTTCTTCATTTTAAAGTCTTTATAATTACATTTTGTCTATTTTATTTTAAAGTCTTTATAATTATATTATATTTTCTTTATTTTAAAGCCTTTATAATTATATTATGTCTTCTTTATTTTAAAGTCTTTGTAATTATATCACGTCTTCTTTATTTTAAAGTCTTCAAAATTATATCACGTCTTTTTTTTATTTTAAACTCTTCGTAATTATATTACGTCTTCTTTATTTTAAAGTCTTTATAATTACATTGTGTCTATTTTATTTTAAAGCCTTTATAATTATATTATATCTTCTGTATTTTAAAGTCTTTGTAATTATATTACGTCTTCTTTATTTCAAAGTCTTTGTAATTATATCACGTCTCTTTTTATTTTAAAGCCTTTTATAATTACAAGTCTTTCTGCCCAAGGAATAATTCGTTCGTCGTAATATTAAAAAAAAAAAAAAAGGTTCTCCATATCGACGTCGAATATTATTCAATACGTGTCGTTTCCTCTGCAACAGCTGAAAAGTGTCATCGTCAATTTTTCATCGTTCACCACCGACCAGCAACTGTTGGCGTTGTAAAAAAAAAAAACAAAAAAAAAATCTGCGGGCATTTAGACGTTTAAAAGCCCGGTCCCATTAGACGGTGGGTGAATCTGGAAAGAGCCAAGCGAAACCGTAGCGTTCCCTCGTCGAACGAACGAACGAACGGCAGAGTGTCGTTTTCCCCGCGCGACGAGAGGCAATCGAGGAAAATGGAGTCGGTGCATTATTTTGGCGGTGCATTCACGCGGGCCACTGCTATACACCGGTGCTCCATATGCGGGATGCGCGTGCAAGCACGAGCGAAGCGTGTCGTTCCAGCGAGAGCATTCGCGTGTACGCCTGGTCGCGCCCAGCCTGTTTCCCTCCAGGGCTACATGAATGCGGGCCCGTAGGAATAAAACTCGACCACGAAGCCGCGACACGCTTCCCAGAGACGAGAGCCACAGCACGATAAATCGTCCAGGATTTCTCTTAGATGTTTTTTCCGCCTCGTGACTCCTCGCTACCACTCGCGTTGCCACCGAACTGGTTAAGCCGGCAGCCATCTCCAGGTGAAATAAAATCCTGACGACTCTCGTGCCATTCCTCGAATTTTCCTACCAGATTTCCTACCGTCAACGCGACACTTGCACTTTCTCTCTTTAGGAGCAAATTCAAGATCCTCGATGGTATAAATTTTCTGTTTGTTAACACTGACTGCGAGAAAGAATTTTAGATCTTTAGAACTAGATGAATAAATACTTGAGTGAGACTTTTTGATAACTAATCTGCTGGATCTTAAAGAAAATTCATATTTCGTTTACTATGTTTCTCCGAAGTTTTGAACAGTTTCTTTCGTCAAAATTCAAACTCCTCTGGAAAGATGAAACGTTTCTTTTCGTGACTGAGAATCTTGAAGATCGAAATGTTCCTATGAGACGAAATACATAATTATATCAATCTGTTAGAGAGAGAGAGAGAGAGAGAAAAAAAAGAAACGCAAATTACTTTTCAGCCAATCCAATAATATCGTATTCTACAATTCTGTTGTGCAACAAATATTGCAACATGCATTGCGCATGTTTGCTCTGATTTGATAGTGCTGTCGTTCAAGCTACGCGCAAATGACACGCGTTGCTCGTAACGACGGGGCCACGTCTTGCCAAGGATGGCTGGTGAGTAGGTAAGTAACGAAGCGTGAGTAACTAACGGTCGTAAAGGCACGAAACAACGTAGGAACAACGCGGCACGCTCGTAAAATGTCGGCACGTGTTTGGCCTTTTTCTGGCCACGCGGTGCCACACTTCGAGGCCAACTTCAGGCCAACAAGATGACGAACTTCCCTCGCAAACCGACTATTCTTCCAACTATTCGCAGAACGACGAATTTCTCATTGTCTGGGCGAAAAAATTTCGAGCAGTTGCACGAACTCGAGCATTTGGACTAGTTCTGTGAATATTGTCGTGATTGCACCAAACGTATGGTTGTTCACGAATGTAACCAAACGTTTGTAGGAAGTTTTCGTGAATACATTTTCTTATATATTTTATATATATATATATATATATATATATATATATTATGTATATTATGTATTTTACATATGTTATATATTTTATATTTATATATATTATGTATATTAGTTGTTACACTATTCTATCGTATAGTGTAATATTATAATACAAATATACAATAATAATATATAATAATAATAATATAACAATGGTACAATATAATATAATTATATTACACTATCCAATTATATTATAATTATATTACACTATATAATTATATTATAATTATATTACACTATATAATTATATTATAATTATATTACACTATATAATTATATTTAATTATATTACACTATATAATTATATTTAGTTATATTACAATCTATAATTATATTATAGTTATATTACACTCTATAATTATATTACAATTATATTACAATCTATAATTATATTATAGTTATATTACACTCTATAATTATATTACAATTATATTACATATTTTAATTATATATTATATATTTTATATTTATATATATTATGTATATTATGTATTTTACATAAATTATATAAAACATTTTGTAACGAGATGATTAATGTCGAGATAAGACACGTTACAACGACTAGATATGGATTTCTACCCAAGTTCATATTTTTGAAAATATAATTAAAAAGATAGAACCACAATAGAAAATTGCTCTGCCTGAATATTATACAGTACTTTCGTATATTCATATTTTGTACATTTCTTTCATATTATGACTGTTGCGTGCAATTTTGCTTGAGACGCGTAAAGCTCGACGATGAAATGAATCTAAAAAATATTTGTAATTAATTTAATATTTACAATTAAATATTTGTAATAATTAATTAATAATTACAAGATATTTAATGCAAGCATATGTTTCGTAGAGCCAATCATTTATTGTATTAAGCGAACGTATAAACATTCATTAATCTTCGTTAGAAGAAGAAATTCTACCCCTAAGAAGGTGAGTTTCTAAAATAAAATTATATTCTTTTAAATAATTATAATAATAGTAATACTACTTTTAAANTAATAATAATAATAATAATAATAATAATAATAATAATAATAATAATAATAATAATAATAATAATAATAATAATAATAATACCTTTAAATAATTAATAGTAACAATAATACTTTTAAATGATTGCAATCATAATTATGCGCCATGTAACTTCGCGTCAACTACCAAAACTGAAATTTATCACTTTAATCGTCTACAAAGAAAAAGAAAAAAGAAAAAAGTACAACTTCTAAACTAACATTTGATTACAAAATAAATGATTATATTACAATTCGCGAATAACTTACGAAAATAATTGTGCCAGCAATTTCGCTTTAGATGCACGGTTGTAGTGCATGAATTCAATTTACAACAACAAGTGAATGCCGTAAGAAGGACGTCGAGAAAATTCAAAAATGAGGCACAGGCGGACGCGTGTACGTTTGTCAATTTCTCGCGACGCGTCTCGATCCGTGTGCACGACAAAATGAAAATAGAAGGCGAACGACGAACGTTTCAGCAAACAATTTCACGTAGCAGTAAACGTATTATGCGGCAACTATCGGGGGGCGGAAGAGCGAGAGACGGGGGCGAGTTCGACGGGAGAGAGGTAGCCATTCGTGCTGCCGGAACCTTAAGAAAGGATTGCCGAGAGAAGCTGCCGTTTATCAGAAACGACCTCGGTGCGGCTGACAAGCTATTACTGCACGTGAGATCGCCTTTGCATCGAGATTGAATAGATCGAGACTGGCTGGAAAATAGGTAACGGAAGGCCAGTTCCCGGCTTCTTCAGTAGAGAGAGACAGAGAGAGAGAGAGAGAGAGAGAGAGAGAGAGAGAGAGAGAGAGAGAGAGAGAAACGAGCCACCGTTCGGATCATGTTAACCTTGTTGTTCGCGGGCTTGCTAACAAACGAAAGCATTCGTAATACGCTCCCTTTCCCGGCCAGCTTTATATATCTCGATCCGCACGACAGAGGCGAACCGAGTTGAATCGAGTTTATTACGGAAGGTCTGTCGTCTAGTTTCTTTTTTTTTTTTTTCTTTCTTTCTTTTTAAACCCATTTCCCTTCACGTGAGCTTTCTTCGTCTCTGTTGCAAACTCTGCGAGAGTTGATCGCGAAAGTACTCGAACCCTTGCGAGGAAACGTTCACGTAATTGTGTAATATTACGCGAGACACTTTGAAATTTCATTAACACTGTGGCCAGACACGAGTCTGAAAGAAATGTAATATATATAACAAAATGTATAATGAATAAAAATAAAAATAGAAATAAAATAAATATAAGTATATAATAAAAATAAAAATAGAATAAGTATAAATATGTATATATATATATAAATAATAAATAAACATATAATATATAAAATATATAATAAAAATATAATAAAAATAAAAATAAAATATATAAAATATATAATAAAAATAAAAATAAAATAAGTATAAATATATAATAAAAATATATAATAAAAATATAGAAAAAAATAATATATATAAATAAAAATATAGACGTAATTTATCACGTACACATATACACTACATTTCTCAATAATGTTTAAAACAAATAATCCAGTGATGTATCTCATAATAAATAATCCAACACATCGATATTTTTCAACAGTGGAACACTTAATTTCATGCATCAGACACAATTCTTTGCTAAATACACGTAATTATAACATCAGTCCTTTACCAACATAATCACGATATTTATCTCGTATCACAGTATTGGCGGAATTTCAAAATGTTTTACACAACGTAAGTAGTACATGCGTACACCAGATTCCTACTTGCAATGTTCGTAATTCTACTTATACTTGTAGATTCGGCGCGCTACAATGCCTGTACGCAATTTGTAGATTTACCATCGGCGTTACGATACTCGACTGTTTAGGAGCTTTGTAATATTCGTTTGGGAAACCAGGAAAAGGTGGAATACATTATATAACAATGACGTAACGAAACGGAGTGATTTTTGCAAGTAAAATTTAATTCACTCGGCTTCGAACTCGGCTGTATGATAATGCAATAGGATCGGGGAGATCCTCCGATTGCAACGTAAAATCAAATATTAAACAAACAGGGGAGAAAGGAATGGGATTGACAGAACATTTGAGAATTTCTGAGAAATGCTTTCGGGATTTCCAAAATGGTAACTTTTACCATTGGAGATACGCGATTCCGTTTCATCCTTTCTGGAAATTGTATGGAAGTCGAGACGTCCTTTTTTTCGATTTTTGCTCTTAAAATTTCACATTGGCGAGATCGGTACTTACAAGATTGCGATAAATTTGTAAACGCTGTTGCAGCGCAGTGGAGTCCTACCGCACCGACAGCTTTGTCTCGTTTCTTTTTCCTCGTGTTTCATCGTCGCTATCAAATCTTTCAAGCCAAAATTGTACCGTTCCTTTTCAGCAACTGCGTCCTCACCAAATGTAAAATTAATATTTCGTTGTAGTCTTTCGATTAACTTGAAATTATACCAAATATGTGCGAATTGAGATAATTCACATTTCGTAAAGAGTTTGAAAGTTAATTGAAAGGTTTAACATTTGAAAAAAGTGTAGCCATTCATTGCTTTTCAGCTTTTTAATAATTTCAAGGACTTCCTTTATCTTGAAACTGAAGCTACTGTCAATTATTTTATTATTTTATTGTATCATGAAATTTGTTTCACCTGTACATCTCTGATGGAAAATTCTACGCTTCGCTCGTCGATAATTCCAGTGTCAAATACAACACCATTAAGTGCAAAACCATCAAATCAAAACAGTCGACCACGTGTTCTAATTTATCTTGATTCAAAGCGATAGCGCCAAGTATTGGTATAAAATTAACTAATTGAGCAATCAACCTCGCCGAACGATTACTCTGAGAATTGAGCTTAAATGCGATAACTTGCACGCATTCGTCCAATTTACGTGGCCGCGAGTATAATTAAAGAAGAAAGACGTGACTGCTACGAAGGTGGTAATTCGCAAATTATCCGAGTTATCCAATTACACTGCGAAACGAGGTCTTACGTCGCGCGGATACTTCGGAGGACAATTGCCAACAGCTGTCGTTCATCGTTCTCCGGTAATTGTAATCAATATCAAATTGCAGAGAGCAAGCACTCTCTGCTGCTGAAGACAAATGGTTCAGAGTCACGAGCGAACGAGGGCCGACACGAGTGGCAAAAATTTGAATTTTCACTAGACAAAAGCAATGTTTCTTGGTTATTCCGAAAATCTATTTGGAGTTGAGAAAATATATTAGTTGTTACGCTATTCTATCGTATAACGTAATGTTATTGTTATAATACAAATGTATATGTTAATACATACAAATATACAATATAATAATGGTGTAATATAATATAATTACATTACACTATCTAATTATATTATAATTATATTACACTATATAATTATATTATAATTATATTACACTCTATAATTTTATTATAATTATATTACAATTATGTTACACTATAATTATATTGCAATTATATTACACTATAATTATATTACAATTATATTACACTCTATAATTATATTACAATTATATTACACTCTATAATTGTATTACAATTATATTACACTCTATAATTATATTACAATTATATTACACTATATAATTATATTACAATTATATTACACTATAATTATATTACAATTATATTACACTCTATAATTATATTACAATTATATTACACTATAATTATATTATAATTATATTACACTCTATAATTATATTACAATTATATTACACTATATAATTATATTAAAATTATATTACACTGTATAATTATATTATTATATTACACAAATATAATTATGCAATATAATATTATTATATTACACAAATATAATTATACAATATAATAATAGTGTATTACTCGTAACAGAAAGACACATGTTTATTAATTTTTACAATTGTTATTATTTGCTTCTTTTTATCCGTTGATGATTAATTAAACTATTTTGAAACTGCAATACAGTAGATTCTCTAAGCGAATTCTTAATTTTCATATTATGTTCACCAGAGTAGAATTATCTGACAAAGTGACATTCGAATATTAAAATATTGAAAAAATAGAGATCGACACAAGGGAGAATGTACTCTTTAACATATTCTGTACTTCTACTGAACGTTTAGTAATTTACAATTAGAAGCGTTATATTCACATTCTTTTCACAAAATAGAAATAAACACGTAGACTAAGAATAAAAGAAACGTTCGTCTTCGACTGGTAACAGAAAGACACATGTATATTTTTGTCAATGAAATGGCAATTAAGAAGTGACATACTACTGCAGCTTCAAGCAATTTGTCCATAAACGGATAAAAGATCTGCAATCTTGCAAATTACAAAACAGAAAGAAATTTTATCTAGATGAATAATTTTTAGAATAATATCACTACTAATAATAACAGTTATTAATACTTTCACCATTGTGCAACACGACAGTGCAAAAAAAAGATATTACCCTTATTCGACATGGTCGAATGCTTTGATGAATAAATAATCGAGATATCCAGCTAATAGATCCGCGGCAAATTGGCTGCGTGTCGCACGAAATTCCGGCAAAAACGTATAATTGGCATGAGGGGAGTAGGGGCGGGGAGGATAGGGCCATCGTGACGGCCTTGAAAAGACAAACGAGCAATGGTCACGAAGTTCCGGCCGGTGGGTCTCCGCGCGGAAATGAGAAAACGTCTGTCTTGCCCGTTATCGGAGATATTGCTCTTACGAGCAGACCCAGCTCTTATCCTCTTTGCTTTCCATTCCTCCAGTTTTGGCTCGTTGAATTTATTTCACCCGACCACTCGCGACTGCTACGTGACGCGAAATTTTCAATCGTCGTGCCTGTCGAGGAAGCCGCCTCGAAACGAAACTTTATGTATTTTGAAATCTAGTTAATTGTCCAGTTAGAAATTGCGCGTGATCAAAACAGCATTTCAGCAGAACTTTTTAAATGATTAAACGATATTGCGAAGCTGCTAGAGATCTGTTTTACAAATCGAATAGTGAAATAATCAGCTAATTTTTGAGACAATTAAACAATTTTGACTAAGTAATGGTACAGCATAATTTTATAAACACTTCGATTTTTTTTCAAATTTTGTCAGAACGGAGAATTTAGATGGAAGAAATGGTAGTGAAACAAAAAAAATTATATACATACATTGTTTTACTGATTGAGATGTACCATTTTCTACTCCAGTTATATTTATAAGAAATGGTAGTAAAAAAAAATGATATAGATACATTGTTTTACTGATTGAGGTGTACCATTTTCTACTCCAGTTATATTTATAAGAAATGATAGTAAAAAAAATTATATAGATACATTGTTTAACTGATTGAGATGTACCATTTTCTACTCCAGTTATACTTACAAGAAATGGTACTAAAAAAAAAATTATATAGATACATTGTTTTACTGATTGAGATGTACCATTTTCTACTTTTTGATCGATGAAATTTATTTTATTCCGACAAATAACGTCGATTATCGTGGCATGCTTTGACAAAATTCTTGAACTTCTCTTTGGTACCTAGAAAAACATTAGATTTTGACAATATAAACTGTTTGACAAACAATATATAATTACTTAAATAGCATAGCATAGAGCACATCGAGAATGAAACGTCAAGGTTTCTCGAACTTCTCCACCTTTCAAGTTCAATGAAACGACGAGAGAGAGAGAGAGAGAGAGAGAGAGAGAGAGAGAGAAAGAAGAAGAATATTCAGCAAATTTTATACATCTCTCGTTGTAAACTTACCAGCGAAAAGAATACTTCAACGTTCCTAGGGACGTTTAAATTTTTACCAATTCTCGAGAACGAAATTCCTCCAACCTCTGCATGATGTGAGAAAAGATTTTTGAGAAAGAGACCTCACGATAAAAGGAAACTGTCATACATAAGGTTTCTTTTCACGAATTTTACATTCAATTGCAAAGTGAGTTCCTAGGTGGGATCAATCTCAATTGCTTCAACATCGAAAGACATCGTGTCTCGGGTAATTATAATTGGCAGCGTAAACGCAGTGATGAAAGAACGAGCAAGTATTTCTAGTGCATCCCTCGCATTTGACGGTCAATGATAAAGCTTCCGCTTTATCGAAAACAAGTTTCTCCCACCGGTGGTGAAAATAGACGCGGATAAGCGTGCGCGCGTGTGCATCGCCTCCGACGTTTTTTTCGATATTACGTCAGGCTGATTGGCATTTGAAGAATTTAACGAGACGTGCGCGCGAATCGACACACACGGCTACGTAAAATCTCGACTATTTATCGGGCCAGCGGTGACGTTAAATCATTCATACACGTGGCAAGGGTTCCTGCAAAAACACACGTGTCGATACCTGCGTTGCGTTGTTATTTCAAGAATGTGTATAAATAGCCGGCCATTGAAGAGCAACAACAGCTTCTTGAGCCCTTGGTTAACTCGAGTGACGTGAACTATCGATCGTGTTCCCGTTTATCGACTTGCGAAGCATTCGGGTCGAGCACTTGTAACAGTTAATGGACGAAACGAATGTTTCTAAATACAATAATAACTCTAAATTCGATTTCGTCGCTTCTCGCCGATAAAAGTAAAAAAAGATCTACGTCGGAATCTAACTGCAGAGTTGTGAATGTTTAAAGAAGAACGATAAAAATTATATTTGATAGAATTATTTGTCCACATGCCAATTATATATATATATATATATATATATTAAAAATTGTATTTAATAGGATTGTCCATATGCCAATTATATATGACTATTTTAAGATAAGCCATTCTTGCTTAATTTTTTTATCCATTTAATTTCTAATCTACTAAATAGGTATACATTTGCAATAAATTTAGTAGATTGGTGTTATTTTTGACCAATTTGATCAATTTGCTCAACTGATCGTATTTAATAGGACTGTCTACAATATTAGTTATATATTTAAGATAGTCGCTCGTGATGTATATTAATTTTTTTATCCATTTAATTTTTAATCTACTAAATAGGCATACATTTGCAATAGATTGGTGTCATTTTTTACCAATTTGATCAATTTGATCAACTGATCGTATTTAGTAGGAGTGTCTACAATATTAATTATATATTATATAATATATAATATATATTATATATTATATATATTTTTTAATTATATATTATATATTAAGTCATTCGTGCTGTATATTAGTTTTTTATCTATTCAATTTTACAATAGATTTAGTAGATTGGTTTCAGATTTGACCAATTTGATCAGTTGACCATAAAAATTGTATTTAATAGGACTGTCTACAACATTAGTTATATTTTTAAGATAGTCATTCGTGCTGTATATTAATTTCTTTATATATATATATATATATATATATATATATATATATAAATACTTGCAGCAAATTTTTATATTAGACAATACAGGATTGGTTTCAAATTTGACCAATTTGACCAATTCGCCAAGAACAGTAAAAATGATATTTAACAGGGCTGTCTATGATACTAATTATATATAAATATAATAACATAATTTAATGATGCTATAAATATATATATATATATATATATATATATATATATATATATATGTATATGTATATGTATTTATGAATATAAATATGTATATGAAAATATA